>NW_026606272.1:600000-818100 GCF_029834395.1 Sorex fumeus
CAAACCTAGTCAGCTCTTCATTTTCCTGTCCACACAACCCAGCGTTCAGAAATCATTGGAATCTCTACTACAGAAATTTCCATTCATTCACTGTGAATCTGGAAATACTCTGAATCTGCATTCCAGGAAGGCTTTCGTTACACCACTGATGAATGTCCAAGTAATGCAATGCTGCTTCTTAGTGGTCTGTTCACACTCGAAACCGTGCTGTTCATTGGCTATCCACTCAATATCGGTCAGCTCTTCAATATCCTGTCCAGACTATCCAGATTCCTAAATGTTGGCAATCACCACTACAGAATGTTCCATTCAATCACGCGAATCTGGAATTCATCAGAGTCTCCACTCCTGGAAGGTTTTCGTGACACCACTGGTAAATGTCCAAGGAAGACAATGCTGGTTTTAAGCCGCCTGCTAACACACTCAGCCGTGCTGTTCAATTTGCTATCCACCCAACCCTATTCAGCTCTACATTTTCCTGTCCTCATAACCCAACCTTCAGAAATAATTGGTATCTCCTCCACAGAATGTTCCGTTCATTCACTGCGAATCTTAAATTCATCTGACTCTCAACTCCCGGCGGGTTATCGTTACACCACTTGTGAATGTCCAAGTAAGCCAATGCTGGTTTTCAGTGGCCTGTTCATACTAAGAGACGTGCTGTTCATTTGGCTATCCACTCCACCCTGTTCAGCTCTACATTTTCGTGTCCACAAAACCCAGCCTTCAGAAATCATTGGAATCACCACTAGAGAATGTTCCATTCATTCACTGCGAATCTGGAATTCCTCTGAACCTCCACTCCTGGCAGGTTTTCGTTACGCCACTGGTGAATGTCCAAGTAACTCAATCCTGGTTTTCAGAGGCATGTTCAACTCGCAGAAGTGCTGTTCAATGGGCTATCCACTCAATATTGGTCAGCTCTTCATTTTCCTCTCCACACAAACCAGCCTTCAGAAATCATTGGGCTCTCCACTACAGACTGTTCCATTCATTCACTGCGATTCTGCAATTCATCTGACTCTCCGCTCCAGGCAGGTTTTCATTACAGCACTGGTGAATGACCAAGTAATCCAATGCTGGTTTTCAGCCGCCTTTTCACACTCGCAGTGTGCTGTTCAATTGTCTATCCACTCAAACCTGGTCAGCCTTTCATTTTCTTTTCCACAATATCAGACTTCAGAAATCATTGGAATCGCCAGTACAGAATGTTCCATTCATTCACTGCCAATCTGGAATTCATCTGAATCTGCACTCCAGGTAGGCTTTCATTACACCACTTATGAATGTCCAAGTAACACAATGCTGGTTTTCAGCGGTCTGTTCACACTCTAAGCCCTGCTTTTTACTGGGTATCCACACAACTGTGGTCAGCTCTTCATTTTCATGTCCAAACAATCCAGACTTGAGAAATCATTGCAATCTCCAGTACAGAATGTTCCATTCATTCACTGCGAATCTGGAATTCAACTGAATCTCCACTACCTGCAGATTTATCTTACACCACTTGTGAATGTCCAAGTAAAACAATGCTGGTTTTCAGAGGCCTGTTCATGTTCGCAGTCGTGCTGTTCAATTGGCTATCCACTCAACCTGTTTTGCTCCTCATTTTCCTGTGCACACAACCCAGCCTTCAGAAATCATTGTAATCTCCACTACAGGATGTTCCATTCATTCACTGGGAATCTGGAATTCATCTGAATCTGCACTCCACGCAGGCTTTCGTTACACCACTGCTGAAAGTCGAAGTAATGCAATACTGGTTTTCAGTGGTCTGTTCACATTCGAAGCCGAGGCTTTTTACAGGCTATCCACTCAACACTGGTCAGCTCTTCATTTTCGTGTCCCCACAATCCAGATTTCAGAAATCATTGCAATCTCCACTACAGAATGTTCCATTCATTCACTGCGAGTCTGGAGTTTATCTGATTCTCCACTCCCGCCTGGTTAACATTACACCACTTGTGAATGTCCAAGTAAGCCAATGCTGGTTTTCAGAGGCCTGTTCATACTCGCAGCCGTGCTGTTTAATTGACAATTCACTCCACCCTGTTCAGCTCTTCATTGTCCCACCACACTACCAGACTTCAGAAATCTTTGTTATCTCCACTACAGAATGTTCCATTCATTCACTGCGAATCTGGAATTCATCTGACTCTCAACTCCACGCAGGTTTTCATTACACCACTGTTGAATGTCCAAGTAACCCAATGCTGGTTTTCAGCGGCCTGTTCATATTCGCAGCCCTGCTGTTTACTTGGCTATCGATTCAAGCCTGGTCAGCTCTTCATTTTCCTGTCCACACAACACAGGCTTCAGAAATCATTGGAATCTCCTCTACAGAATGTTCCATTCATTCACTGCGAATGTGGAATTCAACTGACTCTCCACTCCATGCAGGTTTTCCTTACACCACTGATGAATGTCCAAGTAACCCAATGCTGGTTTTCAGCTGCATGTTCACACTCGCAGCCATGCTATACAATTGGCTTTCCACTAAATCCTGATTAGTTCTTGATTTTCCTTCCACACGACCCAGCCTTCAGAAATCGTTGGAATCTCCACTAGAGAATGTTCCATTCATTCACTGCGAATCTGGAATTCCTCTGAACCTCCACTCCCGGCAGGTTTTCGTTACACCACTGTTGAATGTCCAAGTAACCCAATGTTTTAAGTGTTTTCTTCACAAGCGCAGTGGTGCTGTTCAATTGGCTATCCACTCAACCCTGGCCAGCTCTACATTTTCCTGTCCACACCACAGAGACTGGAGAAATCATTGTTATCTCCACTACAGAATGTTCCATTCATTCACAGCGAATCTGGAATTCATCTGAATCTCCACTCCCGGCAGGTTTTCGTGACACCACTGGTAAATATCCAAGTAAGCCAATGCTGGTTTTAAGTGGCCTGCTCATACTCTCAGCCGTGCTGTTCAATTTGCTATCCACTCAACCCTCTTCAGCTCCATTTTCCTGTCCACATAACCCAAACTTCAGAAACAATTGGTATCTCCTCCACAGAATGTTCCATTCATTGACGGCAAATCTGAAATTCATCTAATTCTCAACTCCCGTCAGGTTTTCGTTACACCACTTGTGAATGTCCAATTAAGCCAAAGCTGGTTTTCAGTGGCCTGTTCTTACTACGAGACGTGCTGTTCATTTGGCTATCCATTCCACCCTGTTCAGCTCTACATTTTCGTGTCCACAAAACCCAGCCTTCAGAAATCATTGGAATCACCACTAGAGAATGTTCCATTCATTCACTGCGAATCTGGAATTCATCTGAATCTCCACTCCCGGCAGGTTTTCATTGCACCACTGCTGAATGTTCAAGTAACGCAATGATGGTTTTCAGCGGTCTATTCACACTCGAACCCGTGCTGTTCACGGTCTAGCGACTCAACACTGGTGAGTTCTTCTTTTTCCAGTTCAGACAATACAAACCTCAGAAACCATTGCAATCTACACTACAGAATGTTTCATTCATTCAGGCGAATCTTGAATTCATCTTGTTCTCCACTCCCAGCAGGTTTTCGTTTCACCACTGGTGAATGTCCAAGCAACCCAAGGCTGGTTTCAGCTGCGTGTTAACACTCGCAGCCGTGCTGTTCAATTGGCTATCCAGTGAACGCTGGTTAGCTCTTGATTTTCCTTCCACACACCGAGCCTTCAGAAATCATTCTTATCTCCACTTCAGAATGTTCCATTCGTTCCCTGCGAATCTGGAATTCCTCTGACTCTCCACACCAGGCAGATTTTCCTAACAACACTGGTGAATGACCAGGTAATCCAATGCTGGTTTTCAGCGGCTGTTCACACTCACAGCCTTGCTGTTCAATTGGCAATCCAGTCAAACCTAGTCAGCTCTTCATTTTCCTGTCCACACAACCCAGCGTTCAGAAATCATTGGAATCTCTACTACAGAAATTTCCATTCATTCACTGTGAATCTGGAAATACTCTGAATCTGCATTCCAGGAAGGCTTTCGTTACACCACTGATGAATGTCCAAGTAATGCAATGCTGCTTCTTAGTGGTCTGTTCACACTCGAAACCGTGCTGTTCATTGGCTATCCACTCAATATCGGTCAGCTCTTCAATATCCTGTCCAGACTATCCAGATTCCTAAATGTTGGCAATCACCACTACAGAATGTTCCATTCAATCACGCGAATCTGGAATTCATCAGAGTCTCCACTCCTGGAAGGTTTTCGTGACACCACTGGTAAATGTCCAAGGAAGACAATGCTGGTTTTAAGCCGCCTGCTAACACACTCAGCCGTGCTGTTCAATTTGCTATCCACCCAACCCTATTCAGCTCTACATTTTCCTGTCCTCATAACCCAACCTTCAGAAATAATTGGTATCTCCTCCACAGAATGTTCCGTTCATTCACTGCGAATCTTAAATTCATCTGACTCTCAACTCCCGGCGGGTTATCGTTACACCACTTGTGAATGTCCAAGTAAGCCAATGCTGGTTTTCAGTGGCCTGTTCATACTAAGAGACGTGCTGTTCATTTGGCTATCCACTCCACCCTGTTCAGCTCTACATTTTCGTGTCCACAAAACCCAGCCTTCAGAAATCATTGGAATCACCACTAGAGAATGTTCCATTCATTCACTGCGAATCTGGAATTCATCTGAACCTCCACTCCTGGCAGGTTTTCGTTACGCCACTGGTGAATGTCCAAGTAACTCAATACTGCTTTTCAGAGGCATGCTGTTCAATGGGCTATCCACTCAATATTGGTCAGCTCTTCATTTTCCTCTCCACACAAACCAGCCTTCAGAAATCATTGGGCTCTCCACTACAGACTGTTCCATTCATTCACTGCGATTCTGCAATTCATCTGACTCTCCGCTCCAGGCAGGTTTTCATTACAGCACTGGTGAATGACCAAGTAATCCAATGCTGGTTTTCAGCCGCCTTTTCACACTCGCAGTGTGCTGTTCAATTGTCTATCCACTCAAACCTGGTCAGCCTTTCATTTTCTTTTCCACAATATCAGACTTCAGAAATCATTGGAATCGCCAGTACAGAATGTTCCATTCATTCACTGCCAATCTGGAATTCATCTGAATCTGCACTCCAGGTAGGCTTTCATTACACCACTTATGAATGTCCAAGTAACACAATGCTGGTTTTCAGCGGTCTGTTCACACTCTAAGCCCTGCTTTTTACTGGGTATCCACACAACTGTGGTCAGCTCTTCATTTTCATGTCCAAACAATCCAGACTTGAGAAATCATTGCAATCTCCAGTACAGAATGTTCCATTCATTCACTGCGAATCTGGAATTCAACTGAATCTCCACTACCTGCAGATTTATCTTACACCACTTGTGAATGTCCAAGTAAAACAATGCTGGTTTTCAGAGGCCTGTTCATGTTCGCAGTCGTGCTGTTCAATTGGCTATCCACTCAACCTGTTTTGCTCCTCATTTTCCTGTGCACACAACCCAGCCTTCAGAAATCATTGTAATCTCCACTACAGGATGTTCCATTCATTCACTGGGAATCTGGAATTCATCTGAATCTGCACTCCACGCAGGCTTTCGTTACACCACTGCTGAAAGTCGAAGTAATGCAATACTGGTTTTCAGTGGTCTGTTCACATTCGAAGCCGAGGCTTTTTACAGGCTATCCACTCAACACTGGTCAGCTCTTCATTTTCGTGTTCCCACAATCCAGATTTCAGAAATCATTGCAATCTCCACTACAGAATGTTCCATTCATTCACTGCGAGTCTGGAGTTTATCTGATTCTCCACTCCCGCCTGGTTAACATTACACCACTTGTGAATGTCCAAGTAAGCCAATGCTGGTTTTCAGAGGCCTGTTCATACTCGCAGCCGTGCTGTTTAATTGACAATTCACTCCACCCTGTTCAGCTCTTCATTGTCCCACCACACTACCAGCCTTCAGAAATCTTTGTTATCTCCACTACAGAATGTTCCATTCATTCACTGCGAATCTGGAATTCATCTGACTCTCAACTCCACGCAGGTTTTCATTACACCACTGTTGAATGTCCAAGTAACCCAATGCTGGTTTTCAGCGGCCTGTTCATATTCGCAGCCCTGCTGTTTACTTGGCTATCGATTCAAGCCTGGTCAGCTCTTCATTTTCCTGTCCACACAACACAGGCTTCAGAAATCATTGGAATCTCCTCTACAGAATGTTCCATTCATTCACTGCGAATGTGGAATTCAACTGACTCTCCACTCCATGCAGGTTTTCCTTACACCACTGATGAATGTCC
This sequence comes from Sorex fumeus, assembly GCF_029834395.1. Classification (NCBI taxonomy): domain Eukaryota; kingdom Metazoa; phylum Chordata; class Mammalia; order Eulipotyphla; family Soricidae; genus Sorex; species Sorex fumeus. The sequence goes on from NW_026606272.1 coordinate 606,265, forward strand.
AAGTAACCCAATGCTGGTTTTCAGCTGCATGTTCACACTCGCAGCCATGCTATACAATTGGCTTTCCACTAAATCCTGATTAGTTCTTGATTTTCCTTCCACACGACCCAGCCTTCAGAAATCGTTGGAATCTCCACTAGAGAATGTTCCATTCATTCACTGCGAATCTGGAATTCCTCTGAACCTCCACTCCCGGCAGGTTTTCGTTACACCACTGTTGAATGTCCAAGTAACCCAATGTTTTAAGTGTTTTCTTCACAAGCGCAGTGGTGCTGTTCAATTGGCTATCCACTCAACCCTGGCCAGCTCTACATTTTCCTGTCCACACCACAGAGACTGGAGAAATCATTGTTATCTCCACTACAGAATGTTCCATTCATTCACAGCGAATCTGGAATTCATCTGAATCTCCACTCCCGGCAGGTTTTCGTGACACCACTGGTAAATATCCAAGTAAGCCAATGCTGGTTTTAAGTGGCCTGCTCATACTCTCAGCCGTGCTGTTCAATTTGCTATCCACTCAACCCTCTTCAGCTCCATTTTCCTGTCCACATAACCCAAACTTCAGAAACAATTGGTATCTCCTCCACAGAATGTTCCATTCATTGACGGCAAATCTGAAATTCATCTAATTCTCAACTCCCGTCAGGTTTTCGTTACACCACTTGTGAATGTCCAATTAAGCCAAAGCTGGTTTTCAGTGGCCTGTTCTTACTACGAGACGTGCTGTTCATTTGGCTATCCATTCCACCCTGTTCAGCTCTACATTTTCGTGTCCACAAAACCCAGCCTTCAGAAATCATTGGAATCACCACTAGAGAATGTTCCATTCATTCACTGCGAATCTGGAATTCATCTGAATCTCCACTCCCGGCAGGTTTTCATTGCACCACTGCTGAATGTTCAAGTAACGCAATGATGGTTTTCAGCGGTCTATTCACACTCGAACCCGTGCTGTTCACGGTCTAGCGACTCAACACTGGTGAGTTCTTCTTTTTCCAGTTCAGACAATACAAACCTCAGAAACCATTGCAATCTACACTACAGAATGTTTCATTCATTCAGGCGAATCTTGAATTCATCTTGTTCTCCACTCCCAGCAGGTTTTCGTTTCACCACTGGTGAATGTCCAAGCAACCCAAGGCTGGTTTCAGCTGCGTGTTAACACTCGCAGCCGTGCTGTTCAATTGGCTATCCAGTGAACGCTGGTTAGCTCTTGATTTTCCTTCCACACACCGAGCCTTCAGAAATCATTCTTATCTCCACTTCAGAATGTTCCATTCGTTCCCTGCGAATCTGGAATTCCTCTGACTCTCCACACCAGGCAGATTTTCCTAACAACACTGGTGAATGACCAGGTAATCCAATGCTGGTTTTCAGCGGCTGTTCACACTCACAGCCTTGCTGTTCAATTGGCAATCCAGTCAAACCTAGTCAGCTCTTCATTTTCCTGTCCACACAACCCAGCGTTCAGAAATCATTGGAATCTCTACTACAGAAATTTCCATTCATTCACTGTGAATCTGGAAATACTCTGAATCTGCATTCCAGGAAGGCTTTCGTTACACCACTGATGAATGTCCAAGTAATGCAATGCTGCTTCTTAGTGGTCTGTTCACACTCGAAACCGTGCTGTTCATTGGCTATCCACTCAATATCGGTCAGCTCTTCAATATCCTGTCCAGACTATCCAGATTCCTAAATGTTGGCAATCACCACTACAGAATGTTCCATTCAATCACGCGAATCTGGAATTCATCAGAGTCTCCACTCCTGGAAGGTTTTCGTGACACCACTGGTAAATGTCCAAGGAAGACAATGCTGGTTTTAAGCCGCCTGCTAACACACTCAGCCGTGCTGTTCAATTTGCTATCCACCCAACCCTATTCAGCTCTACATTTTCCTGTCCTCATAACCCAACCTTCAGAAATAATTGGTATCTCCTCCACAGAATGTTCCGTTCATTCACTGCGAATCTTAAATTCATCTGACTCTCAACTCCCGGCGGGTTATCGTTACACCACTTGTGAATGTCCAAGTAAGCCAATGCTGGTTTTCAGTGGCCTGTTCATACTAAGAGACGTGCTGTTCATTTGGCTATCCACTCCACCCTGTTCAGCTCTACATTTTCGTGTCCACAAAACCCAGCCTTCAGAAATCATTGGAATCACCACTAGAGAATGTTCCATTCATTCACTGCGAATCTGGAATTCATCTGAACCTCCACTCCTGGCAGGTTTTCGTTACGCCACTGGTGAATGTCCAAGTAACTCAATCCTGGTTTTCAGAGGCATGTTCAACTCGCAGAAGTGCTGTTCAATGGGCTATCCACTCAATATTGGTCAGCTCTTCATTTTCCTCTCCACACAAACCAGCCTTCAGAAATCATTGGGCTCTCCACTACAGACTGTTCCATTCATTCACTGCGATTCTGCAATTCATCTGACTCTCCGCTCCAGGCAGGTTTTCATTACAGCACTGGTGAATGACCAAGTAATCCAATGCTGGTTTTCAGCCGCCTTTTCACACTCGCAGTGTGCTGTTCAATTGTCTATCCACTCAAACCTGGTCAGCCTTTCATTTTCTTTTCCACAATATCAGACTTCAGAAATCATTGGAATCGCCAGTACAGAATGTTCCATTCATTCACTGCCAATCTGGAATTCATCTGAATCTGCACTCCAGGTAGGCTTTCATTACACCACTTATGAATGTCCAAGTAACACAATGCTGGTTTTCAGCGGTCTGTTCACACTCTAAGCCCTGCTTTTTACTGGGTATCCACACAACTGTGGTCAGCTCTTCATTTTCATGTCCAAACAATCCAGACTTGAGAAATCATTGCAATCTCCAGTACAGAATGTTCCATTCATTCACTGCGAATCTGGAATTCAACTGAATCTCCACTACCTGCAGATTTATCTTACACCACTTGTGAATGTCCAAGTAAAACAATGCTGGTTTTCAGAGGCCTGTTCATGTTCGCAGTCGTGCTGTTCAATTGGCTATCCACTCAACCTGTTTTGCTCCTCATTTTCCTGTGCACACAACCCAGCCTTCAGAAATCATTGTAATCTCCACTACAGGATGTTCCATTCATTCACTGGGAATCTGGAATTCATCTGAATCTGCACTCCACGCAGGCTTTCGTTACACCACTGCTGAAAGTCGAAGTAATGCAATACTGGTTTTCAGTGGTCTGTTCACATTCGAAGCCGAGGCTTTTTACAGGCTATCCACTCAACACTGGTCAGCTCTTCATTTTCGTGTCCCCACAATCCAGATTTCAGAAATCATTGCAATCTCCACTACAGAATGTTCCATTCATTCACTGCGAGTCTGGAGTTTATCTGATTCTCCACTCCCGCCTGGTTAACATTACACCACTTGTGAATGTCCAAGTAAGCCAATGCTGGTTTTCAGAGGCCTGTTCATACTCGCAGCCGTGCTGTTTAATTGACAATTCACTCCACCCTGTTCAGCTCTTCATTGTCCCACCACACTACCAGCCTTCAGAAATCTTTGTTATCTCCACTACAGAATGTTCCATTCATTCACTGCGAATCTGGAATTCATCTGACTCTCAACTCCACGCAGGTTTTCATTACACCACTGTTGAATGTCCAAGTAACCCAATGCTGGTTTTCAGCGGCCTGTTCATATTCGCAGCCCTGCTGTTTACTTGGCTATCGATTCAAGCCTGGTCAGCTCTTCATTTTCCTGTCCACACAACACAGGCTTCAGAAATCATTGGAATCTCCTCTACAGAATGTTCCATTCATTCACTGCGAATGTGGAATTCAACTGACTCTCCACTCCATGCAGGTTTTCCTTACACCACTGATGAATGTCCAAGTAACCCAATGCTGGTTTTCAGCTGCATGTTCACACTCGCAGCCATGCTATACAATTGGCTTTCCACTAAATCCTGATTAGTTCTTGATTTTCCTTCCACACGACCCAGCCTTCAGAAATCGTTGGAATCTCCACTAGAGAATGTTCCATTCATTCACTGCGAATCTGGAATTCCTCTGAACCTCCACTCCCGGCAGGTTTTCGTTACACCACTGTTGAATGTCCAAGTAACCCAATGTTTTAAGTGTTTTCTTCACAAGCGCAGTGGTGCTGTTCAATTGGCTATCCACTCAACCCTGGCCAGCTCTACATTTTCCTGTCCACACCACAGAGACTGGAGAAATCATTGTTATCTCCACTACAGAATGTTCCATTCATTCACAGCGAATCTGGAATTCATCTGAATCTCCACTCCCGGCAGGTTTTCGTGACACCACTGGTAAATATCCAAGTAAGCCAATGCTGGTTTTAAGTGGCCTGCTCCTACTCTCAGCCGTGCTGTTCAATTTGCTATCCACTCAACCCTCTTCAGCTCCATTTTCCTGTCCACATAACCCAAACTTCAGAAACAATTGGTATCTCCTCCACAGAATGTTCCATTCATTGACGGCAAATCTGAAATTCATCTAATTCTCAACTCCCGTCAGGTTTTCGTTACACCACTTGTGAATGTCCAATTAAGCCAAAGCTGGTTTTCAGTGGCCTGTTCTTACTACGAGACGTGCTGTTCATTTGGCTATCCATTCCACCCTGTTCAGCTCTACATTTTCGTGTCCACAAAACCCAGCCTTCAGAAATCATTGGAATCACCACTAGAGAATGTTCCATTCATTCACTGCGAATCTGGAATTCATCTGAATCTCCACTCCCGGCAGGTTTTCATTGCACCACTGCTGAATGTTCAAGTAACGCAATGATGGTTTTCAGCGGTCTATTCACACTCGAACCCGTGCTGTTCACGGTCTAGCGACTCAACACTGGTGAGTTCTTCTTTTTCCAGTTCAGACAATACAAACCTCAGAAACCATTGCAATCTACACTACAGAATGTTTCATTCATTCAGGCGAATCTTGAATTCATCTTGTTCTCCACTCCCAGCAGGTTTTCGTTTCACCACTGGTGAATGTCCAAGCAACCCAAGGCTGGTTTCAGCTGCGTGTTAACACTCGCAGCCGTGCTGTTCAATTGGCTATCCAGTGAACGCTGGTTAGCTCTTGATTTTCCTTCCACACACCGAGCCTTCAGAAATCATTCTTATCTCCACTTCAGAATGTTCCATTCGTTCCCTGCGAATCTGGAATTCCTCTGACTCTCCACACCAGGCAGATTTTCCTAACAACACTGGTGAATGACCAGGTAATCCAATGCTGGTTTTCAGCGGCTGTTCACACTCACAGCCTTGCTGTTCAATTGGCAATCCAGTCAAACCTAGTCAGCTCTTCATTTTCCTGTCCACACAACCCAGCGTTCAGAAATCATTGGAATCTCTACTACAGAAATTTCCATTCATTCACTGTGAATCTGGAAATACTCTGAATCTGCATTCCAGGAAGGCTTTCGTTACACCACTGATGAATGTCCAAGTAATGCAATGCTGCTTCTTAGTGGTCTGTTCACACTCGAAACCGTGCTGTTCATTGGCTATCCACTCAATATCGGTCAGCTCTTCAATATCCTGTCCAGACTATCCAGATTCCTAAATGTTGGCAATCACCACTACAGAATGTTCCATTCAATCACGCGAATCTGGAATTCATCAGAGTCTCCACTCCTGGAAGGTTTTCGTGACACCACTGGTAAATGTCCAAGGAAGACAATGCTGGTTTTAAGCCGCCTGCTAACACACTCAGCCGTGCTGTTCAATTTGCTATCCACCCAACCCTATTCAGCTCTACATTTTCCTGTCCTCATAACCCAACCTTCAGAAATAATTGGTATCTCCTCCACAGAATGTTCCGTTCATTCACTGCGAATCTTAAATTCATCTGACTCTCAACTCCCGGCGGGTTATCGTTACACCACTTGTGAATGTCCAAGTAAGCCAATGCTGGTTTTCAGTGGCCTGTTCATACTAAGAGACGTGCTGTTCATTTGGCTATCCACTCCACCCTGTTCAGCTCTACATTTTCGTGTCCACAAAACCCAGCCTTCAGAAATCATTGGAATCACCACTAGAGAATGTTCCATTCATTCACTGCGAATCTGGAATTCATCTGAACCTCCACTCCTGGCAGGTTTTCGTTACGCCACTGATGAATGTCCAAGTAACCCAATGCTGGTTTTCAGCTGCATGTTCACACTCGCAGCCATGCTATACAATTGGCTTTCCACTAAATCCTGATTAGTTCTTGATTTTCCTTCCACACGACCCAGCCTTCAGAAATCGTTGGAATCTCCACTAGAGAATGTTCCATTCATTCACTGCGAATCTGGAATTCCTCTGAACCTCCACTCCCGGCAGGTTTTCGTTACACCACTGTTGAATGTCCAAGTAACCCAATGTTTTAAGTGTTTTCTTCACAAGCGCAGTGGTGCTGTTCAATTGGCTATCCACTCAACCCTGGCCAGCTCTACATTTTCCTGTCCACACCACAGAGACTGGAGAAATCATTGTTATCTCCACTACAGAATGTTCCATTCATTCACAGCGAATCTGGAATTCATCTGAATCTCCACTCCCGGCAGGTTTTCGTGACACCACTGGTAAATATCCAAGTAAGCCAATGCTGGTTTTAAGTGGCCTGCTCATACTCTCAGCCGTGCTGTTCAATTTGCTATCCACTCAACCCTCTTCAGCTCCATTTTCCTGTCCACATAACCCAAACTTCAGAAACAATTGGTATCTCCTCCACAGAATGTTCTATTCATTGACGGCAAATCTGAAATTCATCTAATTCTCAACTCCCGTCAGGTTTTCGTTACACCACTTGTGAATGTCCAATTAAGCCAAAGCTGGTTTTCAGTGGCCTGTTCTTACTACGAGACGTGCTGTTCATTTGGCTATCCATTCCACCCTGTTCAGCTCTACATTTTCGTGTCCACAAAACCCAGCCTTCAGAAATCATTGGAATCACCACTAGAGAATGTTCCATTCATTCACTGCGAATCTGGAATTCATCTGAATCTCCACTCCCGGCAGGTTTTCATTGCACCACTGCTGAATGTTCAAGTAACGCAATGATGGTTTTCAGCGGTCTATTCACACTCGAACCCGTGCTGTTCACGGTCTAGCGACTCAACACTGGTGAGTTCTTCTTTTTCCAGTTCAGACAATACAAACCTCAGAAACCATTGCAATCTACACTACAGAATGTTTCATTCATTCAGGCGAATCTTGAATTCATCTTGTTCTCCACTCCCAGCAGGTTTTCGTTTCACCACTGGTGAATGTCCAAGCAACCCAAGGCTGGTTTCAGCTGCGTGTTAACACTCGCAGCCGTGCTGTTCAATTGGCTATCCAGTGAACGCTGGTTAGCTCTTGATTTTCCTTCCACACACCGAGCCTTCAGAAATCATTCTTATCTCCACTTCAGAATGTTCCATTCGTTCCCTGCGAATCTGGAATTCCTCTGACTCTCCACACCAGGCAGATTTTCCTAACAACACTGGTGAATGACCAGGTAATCCAATGCTGGTTTTCAGCGGCTGTTCACACTCACAGCCTTGCTGTTCAATTGGCAATCCAGTCAAACCTAGTCAGCTCTTCATTTTCCTGTCCACACAACCCAGCGTTCAGAAATCATTGGAATCTCTACTACAGAAATTTCCATTCATTCACTGTGAATCTGGAAATACTCTGAATCTGCATTCCAGGAAGGCTTTCGTTACACCACTGATGAATGTCCAAGTAATGCAATGCTGCTTCTTAGTGGTCTGTTCACACTCGAAACCGTGCTGTTCATTGGCTATCCACTCAATATCGGTCAGCTCTTCAATATCCTGTCCAGACTATCCAGATTCCTAAATGTTGGCAATCACCACTACAGAATGTTCCATTCAATCACGCGAATCTGGAATTCATCAGAGTCTCCACTCCTGGAAGGTTTTCGTGACACCACTGGTAAATGTCCAAGGAAGACAATGCTGGTTTTAAGCCGCCTGCTAACACACTCAGCCGTGCTGTTCAATTTGCTATCCACCCAACCCTATTCAGCTCTACATTTTCCTGTCCTCATAACCCAACCTTCAGAAATAATTGGTATCTCCTCCACAGAATGTTCCGTTCATTCACTGCGAATCTTAAATTCATCTGACTCTCAACTCCCGGCGGGTTATCGTTACACCACTTGTGAATGTCCAAGTAAGCCAATGCTGGTTTTCAGTGGCCTGTTCATACTAAGAGACGTGCTGTTCATTTGGCTATCCACTCCACCCTGTTCAGCTCTACATTTTCGTGTCCACAAAACCCAGCCTTCAGAAATCATTGGAATCACCACTAGAGAATGTTCCATTCATTCACTGCGAATCTGGAATTCATCTGAACCTCCACTCCTGGCAGGTTTTCGTTACGCCACTGGTGAATGTCCAAGTAACTCAATCCTGGTTTTCAGAGGCATGTTCAACTCGCAGAAGTGCTGTTCAATGGGCTATCCACTCAATATTGGTCAGCTCTTCATTTTCCTCTCCACACAAACCAGCCTTCAGAAATCATTGGGCTCTCCACTACAGACTGTTCCATTCATTCACTGCGATTCTGCAATTCATCTGACTCTCCGCTCCAGGCAGGTTTTCATTACAGCACTGGTGAATGACCAAGTAATCCAATGCTGGTTTTCAGCCGCCTTTTCACACTCGCAGTGTGCTGTTCAATTGTCTATCCACTCAAACCTGGTCAGCCTTTCATTTTCTTTTCCACAATATCAGACTTCAGAAATCATTGGAATCGCCAGTACAGAATGTTCCATTCATTCACTGCCAATCTGGAATTCATCTGAATCTGCACTCCAGGTAGGCTTTCATTACACCACTTATGAATGTCCAAGTAACACAATGCTGGTTTTCAGCGGTCTGTTCACACTCTAAGCCCTGCTTTTTACTGGGTATCCACACAACTGTGGTCAGCTCTTCATTTTCATGTCCAAACAATCCAGACTTGAGAAATCATTGCAATCTCCAGTACAGAATGTTCCATTCATTCACTGCGAATCTGGAATTCAACTGAATCTCCACTACCTGCAGATTTATCTTACACCACTTGTGAATGTCCAAGTAAAACAATGCTGGTTTTCAGAGGCCTGTTCATGTTCGCAGTCGTGCTGTTCAATTGGCTATCCACTCAACCTGTTTTGCTCCTCATTTTCCTGTGCACACAACCCAGCCTTCAGAAATCATTGTAATCTCCACTACAGGATGTTCCATTCATTCACTGGGAATCTGGAATTCATCTGAATCTGCACTCCACGCAGGCTTTCGTTACACCACTGCTGAAAGTCGAAGTAATGCAATACTGGTTTTCAGTGGTCTGTTCACATTCGAAGCCGAGGCTTTTTACAGGCTATCCACTCAACACTGGTCAGCTCTTCATTTTCGTGTCCCCACAATCCAGATTTCAGAAATCATTGCAATCTCCACTACAGAATGTTCCATTCATTCACTGCGAGTCTGGAGTTTATCTGATTCTCCACTCCCGCCTGGTTAACATTACACCACTTGTGAATGTCCAAGTAAGCCAATGCTGGTTTTCAGAGGCCTGTTCATACTCGCAGCCGTGCTGTTTAATTGACAATTCACTCCACCCTGTTCAGCTCTTCATTGTCCCACCACACTACCAGCCTTCAGAAATCTTTGTTATCTCCACTACAGAATGTTCCATTCATTCACTGCGAATCTGGAATTCATCTGACTCTCAACTCCACGCAGGTTTTCATTACACCACTGTTGAATGTCCAAGTAACCCAATGCTGGTTTTCAGCGGCCTGTTCATATTCGCAGCCCTGCTGTTTACTTGGCTATCGATTCAAGCCTGGTCAGCTCTTCATTTTCCTGTCCACACAACACAGGCTTCAGAAATCATTGGAATCTCCTCTACAGAATGTTCCATTCATTCACTGCGAATGTGGAATTCAACTGACTCTCCACTCCATGCAGGTTTTCCTTACACCACTGATGAATGTCCAAGTAACCCAATGCTGGTTTTCAGCTGCATGTTCACACTCGCAGCCATGCTATACAATTGGCTTTCCACTAAATCCTGATTAGTTCTTGATTTTCCTTCCACACGACCCAGCCTTCAGAAATCGTTGGAATCTCCACTAGAGAATGTTCCATTCATTCACTGCGAATCTGGAATTCCTCTGAACCTCCACTCCCGGCAGGTTTTCGTTACACCACTGTTGAATGTCCAAGTAACCCAATGTTTTAAGTGTTTTCTTCACAAGCGCAGTGGTGCTGTTCAATTGGCTATCCACTCAACCCTGGCCAGCTCTACATTTTCCTGTCCACACCACAGAGACTGGAGAAATCATTGTTATCTCCACTACAGAATGTTCCATTCATTCACAGCGAATCTGGAATTCATCTGAATCTCCACTCCCGGCAGGTTTTCGTGACACCACTGGTAAATATCCAAGTAAGCCAATGCTCGTTTTAAGTGGCCTGCTCATACACTCAGCCGTGCTGTTCAATTTGCTATCCACTCAACCCTCTTCAGCTCCATTTTCCTGTCCACATAACCCAAACTTCAGAAACAATTGGTATCTCCTCCACAGAATGTTCCATTCATTGACGGCAAATCTGAAATTCATCTAATTCTCAACTCCCGTCAGGTTTTCGTTACACCACTTGTGAATGTCCAATTAAGCCAAAGCTGGTTTTCAGTGGCCTGTTCTTACTACGAGACGTGCTGTTCATTTGGCTATCCATTCTACCCTGTTCAGCTCTACATTTTCGTGTCCACAAAACCCAGCCTTCAGAAATCATTGGAATCACCACTAGAGAATGTTCCATTCATTCACTGCGAATCTGGAATTCATCTGAATCTCCACTCCCGGCAGGTTTTCATTGCACCACTGCTGAATGTTCAAGTAACGCAAAGATGGTTTTCAGCGGTCTATTCACACTCGAACCCGTGCTGTTCACGGTCTAGCGACTCAACACTGGTGAGTTCTTCTTTTTCCAGTTCAGACAATACAAACCTCAGAAACCATTGCAATCTACACTACAGAATGTTTCATTCATTCAGGCGAATCTTGAATTCATTTTGTTCCCCACTCCCAGCAGGTTTTCGTTTCACCACTGGTGAATGTCCAAGCAACCCAAGGCTGGTTTCAGCTGCGTGTTAACACTCGCAGCCGTGCTGTTCAATTGGCTATCCAGTGAACGCTGGTTAGCTCTTGATTTTCCTTCCACACACCGAGCCTTCAGAAATCATTCTTATCTCCACTTCAGAATGTTCCATTCGTTCCCTGCGAATCTGGAATTCCTCTGACTCTCCACACCAGGCAGATTTTCCTAACAACACTGGTGAATGACCAGGTAATCCAATGCTGGTTTTCAGCGGCTGTTCACACTCACAGCCTTGCTGTTCAATTGGCAATCCAGTCAAACCTAGTCAGCTCTTCATTTTCCTGTCCACACAACCCAGCGTTCAGAAATCATTGGAATCTCTACTACAGAAATTTCCATTCATTCACTGTGAATCTGGAAATACTCTGAATCTGCATTGCAGGAAGGCTTTCGTTACACCACTGATGAATGTCCAAGTAATGCAATGCTGCTTCTTAGTGGTCTGTTCACACTCGAAACCGTGCTGTTCATTGGCTATCCACTCAATATCGGTCAGCTCTTCAATATCCTGTCCAGACTATCCAGATTCCTAAATGTTGGCAATCACCACTACAGAATGTTCCATTCAATCACGCGAATCTGGAATTCAACAGAGTCTCCACTCCTGGAAGGTTTTCGTGACACCACTGGTAAATGTCCAAGGAAGACAATGCTGGTTTTAAGCCGCCTGCTAACACACTCAGCCGTGCTGTTCAATTTGCTATCCACCCAACCCTATTCAGCTCTACATTTTCCTGTCCTCATAACCCAACCTTCAGAAATAATTGGTATCTCCTCCACAGAATGTTCCGTTCATTCACTGCGAATCTTAAATTCATCTGACTCTCAACTCCCGGCGGGTTATCGTTACACCACTTGTGAATGTCCAAGTAAGCCAATGCTGGTTTTCAGTGGCCTGTTCATACTAAGAGACGTGCTGTTCATTTGGCTATCCACTCCACCCTGTTCAGCTCTACATTTTCGTGTCCACAAAACCCAGCCTTCAGAAATCATTGGAATCACCACTAGAGAATGTTCCATTCATTCACTGCGAATCTGGAATTCATCTGAACCTCCACTCCTGGCAGGTTTTCGTTACGCCACTGGTGAATGTCCAAGTAACTCAATCCTGGTTTTCAGAGGCATGTTCAACTCGCAGAAGTGCTGTTCAATGGGCTATCCACTCAATATTGGTCAGCTCTTCATTTTCCTCTCCACACAAACCAGCCTTCAGAAATCATTGGGCTCTCCACTACAGACTGTTCCATTCATTCACTGCGATTCTGCAATTCATCTGACTCTCCGCTCCAGGCAGGTTTTCATTACAGCACTGGTGAATGACCAAGTAATCCAATGCTGGTTTTCAGCCGCCTTTTCACACTCGCAGTGTGCTGTTCAATTGTCTATCCACTCAAACCTGGTCAGCCTTTCATTTTCTTTTCCACAATATCAGACTTCAGAAATCATTGGAATCGCCAGTACAGAATGTTCCATTCATTCACTGCCAATCTGGAATTCATCTGAATCTGCACTCCAGGTAGGCTTTCATTACACCACTTATGAATGTCCAAGTAACACAATGCTGGTTTTCAGCGGTCTGTTCACACTCTAAGCCCTGCTTTTTACTGGGTATCCACACAACTGTGGTCAGCTCTTCATTTTCATGTCCAAACAATCCAGACTTGAGAAATCATTGCAATCTCCAGTACAGAATGTTCCATTCATTCACTGCGAATCTGGAATTCAACTGAATCTCCACTACCTGCAGATTTATCTTACACCACTTGTGAATGTCCAAGTAAAACAATGCTGGTTTTCAGAGGCCTGTTCATGTTCGCAGTCGTGCTGTTCAATTGGCTATCCACTCAACCTGTTTTGCTCCTCATTTTCCTGTGCACACAACCCAGCCTTCAGAAATCATTGTAATCTCCACTACAGGATGTTCCATTCATTCACTGGGAATCTGGAATTCATCTGAATCTGCACTCCACGCAGGCTTTCGTTACACCACTGCTGAAAGTCGAAGTAATGCAATACTGGTTTTCAGTGGTCTGTTCACATTCGAAGCCGAGGCTTTTTACAGGCTATCCACTCAACACTGGTCAGCTCTTCATTTTCGTGTCCCCACAATCCAGATTTCAGAAATCATTGCAATCTCCACTACAGAATGTTCCATTCATTCACTGCGAGTCTGGAGTTTATCTGATTCTCCACTCCCGCCTGGTTAACATTACACCACTTGTGAATGTCCAAGTAAGCCAATGCTGGTTTTCAGAGGCCTGTTCATACTCGCAGCCGTGCTGTTTAATTGACAATTCACTCCACCCTGTTCAGCTCTTCATTGTCCCACCACACTACCAGCCTTCAGAAATCTTTGTTATCTCCACTACAGAATGTTCCATTCATTCACTGCGAATCTGGAATTCATCTGACTCTCAACTCCACGCAGGTTTTCATTACACCACTGTTGAATGTCCAAGTAACCCAATGCTGGTTTTCAGCGGCCTGTTCATATTCGCAGCCCTGCTGTTTACTTGGCTATCAATTCAAGCCTGGTCAGCTCTTCATTTTCCTGTCCACACAACACAGGCTTCAGAAATCATTGGAATCTCCTCTACAGAATGTTCCATTCATTCACTGCGAATGTGGAATTCAACTGACTCTCCACTCCATGCAGGTTTTCCTTACACCACTGATGAATGTCCAAGTAACCCAATGCTGGTTTTCAGCTGCATGTTCACACTCGCAGCCATGCTATACAATTGGCTTTCCACTAAATCCTGATTAGTTCTTGATTTTCCTTCCACACGACCCAGCCTTCAGAAATCGTTGGAATCTCCACTAGAGAATGTTCCATTCATTCACTGCGAATCTGGAATTCCTCTGAACCTCCACTCCCGGCAGGTTTTCGTTACACCACTGTTGAATGTCCAAGTAACCCAATGTTTTAAGTGTTTTCTTCACAAGCGCAGTGGTGCTGTTCAATTGGCTATCCACTCAACCCTGGCCAGCTCTACATTTTCCTGTCCACACCACAGAGACTGGAGAAATCATTGTTATCTCCACTACAGAATGTTCCATTCATTCACAGCGAATCTGGAATTCATCTGAATCTCCACTCCCGGCAGGTTTTCGTGACACCACTGGTAAATATCCAAGTAAGCCAATGCTCGTTTTAAGTGGCCTGCTCATACACTCAGCCGTGCTGTTCAATTTGCTATCCACTCAACCCTCTTCAGCTCCATTTTCCTGTCCACATAACCCAAACTTCAGAAACAATTGGTATCTCCTCCACAGAATGTTCCATTCATTGACGGCAAATCTGAAATTCATCTAATTCTCAACTCCCGTCAGGTTTTCGTTACACCACTTGTGAATGTCCAATTAAGCCAAAGCTGGTTTTCAGTGGCCTGTTCTTACTACGAGACGTGCTGTTCATTTGGCTATCCATTCCACCCTGTTCAGCTCTACATTTTCGTGTCCACAAAACCCAGCCTTCAGAAATCATTGGAATCACCACTAGAGAATGTTCCATTCATTCACTGCGAATCTGGAATTCATCTGAATCTCCACTCCCGGCAGGTTTTCATTGCACCACTGCTGAATGTTCAAGTAACGCAAAGATGGTTTTCAGCGGTCTATTCACACTCGAACCCGTGCTGTTCACGGTCTAGCGACTCAACACTGGTGAGTTCTTCTTTTTCCAGTTCAGACAATACAAACCTCAGAAACCATTGCAATCTACACTACAGAATGTTTCATTCATTCAGGCGAATCTGGAATTCATTTTGTTCCCCACTCCCAGCAGGTTTTCGTTTCACCACTGGTGAATGTCCAAGCAACCCAAGGCTGGTTTCAGCTGCGTGTTAACACTCGCAGCCGTGCTGTTCAATTGGCTATCCAGTGAACGCTGGTTAGCTCTTGATTTTCCTTCCACACACCGAGCCTTCAGAAATCATTCTTATCTCCACTTCAGAATGTTCCATTCGTTCCCTGCGAATCTGGAATTCCTCTGACTCTCCACACCAGGCAGATTTTCCTAACAACACTGGTGAATGACCAGGTAATCCAATGCTGGTTTTCAGCGGCTGTTCACACTCACAGCCTTGCTGTTCAATTGGCAATCCAGTCAAACCTAGTCAGCTCTTCATTTTCCTGTCCACACAACCCAGCGTTCAGAAATCATTGGAATCTCTACTACAAAAATTTCCATTCATTCACTGTGAATCTGGAAATACTCTGAATCTGCATTCCAGGAAGGCTTTCGTTACACCACTGATGAATGTCCAAGTAATGCAATGCTGCTTCTTAGTGGTCTGTTCACACTCGAAACCGTGCTGTTCATTGGCTATCCACTCAATATCGGTCAGCTCTTCAATATCCTGTCCAGACTATCCAGATTCCTAAATGTTGGCAATCACCACTACAGAATGTTCCATTCAATCACGCGAATCTGGAATTCATCAGAGTCTCCACTCCTGGAAGGTTTTCGTGACACCACTGGTAAATGTCCAAGGAAGACAATGCTGGTTTTAAGCCGCCTGCTAACACACTCAGCCGTGCTGTTCAATTTGCTATCCACCCAACCCTATTCAGCTCTACATTTTCCTGTCCTCATAACCCAACCTTCAGAAATAATTGGTATCTCCTCCACAGAATGTTCCGTTCATTCACTGCGAATCTTAAATTCATCTGACTCTCAACTCCCGGCGGGTTATCGTTACACCACTTGTGAATGTCCAAGTAAGCCAATGCTGGTTTTCAGTGGCCTGTTCATACTAAGAGACGTGCTGTTCATTTGGCTATCCACTCCACCCTGTTCAGCTCTACATTTTCGTGTCCACAAAACCCAGCCTTCAGAAATCATTGGAATCACCACTAGAGAATGTTCCATTCATTCACTGCGAATCTGGAATTCATCTGAACCTCCACTCCTGGCAGGTTTTCGTTACGCCACTGGTGAATGTCCAAGTAACTCAATCCTGGTTTTCAGAGGCATGTTTAACTCGCAGAAGTGCTGTTCAATGGGCTATCCACTCAATATTGGTCAGCTCTTCATTTTCCTCTCCACACAAACCAGCCTTCAGAAATCATTGGGCTCTCCACTACAGACTGTTCCATTCATTCACTGCGATTCTGCAATTCATCTGACTCTCCGCTCCAGGCAGGTTTTCATTACAGCACTGGTGAATGACCAAGTAATCCAATGCTGGTTTTCAGCCGCCTTTTCACACTCGCAGTGTGCTGTTCAATTGTCTATCCACTCAAACCTGGTCAGCCTTTCATTTTCTTTTCCACAATATCAGACTTCAGAAATCATTGGAATCGCCAGTACAGAATGTTCCATTCATTCACTGCCAATCTGGAATTCATCTGAATCTGCACTCCAGGTAGGCTTTCATTACACCACTTATGAATGTCCAAGTAACACAATGCTGGTTTTCAGCGGTCTGTTCACACTCTAAGCCCTGCTTTTTACTGGGTATCCACACAACTGTGGTCAGCTCTTCATTTTCATGTCCAAACAATCCAGACTTGAGAAATCATTGCAATCTCCAGTACAGAATGTTCCATTCATTCACTGCGAATCTGGAATTCAACTGAATCTCCACTACCTGCAGATTTATCTTACACCACTTGTGAATGTCCAAGTAAAACAATGCTGGTTTTCAGAGGCCTGTTCATGTTCGCAGTCGTGCTGTTCAATTGGCTATCCACTCAACCTGTTTTGCTCCTCATTTTCCTGTGCACACAACCCAGCCTTCAGAAATCATTGTAATCTCCACTACAGGATGTTCCATTCATTCACTGGGAATCTGGAATTCATCTGAATCTGCACTCCACGCAGGCTTTCGTTACACCACTGCTGAAAGTCGAAGTAATGCAATACTGGTTTTCAGTGGTCTGTTCACATTCGAAGCCGAGGCTTTTTACAGGCTATCCACTCAACACTGGTCAGCTCTTCATTTTCGTGTCCCCACAATCCAGATTTCAGAAATCATTGCAATCTCCACTACAGAATGTTCCATTCATTCACTGCGAGTCTGGAGTTTATCTGATTCTCCACTCCCGCCTGGTTAACATTACACCACTTGTGAATGTCCAAGTAAGCCAATGCTGGTTTTCAGAGGCCTGTTCATACTCGCAGCCGTGCTGTTTAATTGACAATTCACTCCACCCTGTTCAGCTCTTCATTGTCCCACCACACTACCAGCCTTCAGAAATCTTTGTTATCTCCACTACAGAATGTTCCATTCATTCACTGCGAATCTGGAATTCATCTGACTCTCAACTCCACGCAGGTTTTCATTACACCACTGTTGAATGTCCAAGTAACCCAATGCTGGTTTTCAGCGGCCTGTTCATATTCGCAGCCCTGCTGTTTACTTGGCTATCGATTCAAGCCTGGTCAGCTCTTCATTTTCCTGTCCACACAACACAGGCTTCAGAAATCATTGGAATCTCCTCTACAGAATGTTCCATTCATTCACTGCGAATGTGGAATTCAACTGACTCTCCACTCCATGCAGGTTTTCCTTACACCACTGATGAATGTCCAAGTAACCCAATGCTGGTTTTCAGCTGCATGTTCACACTCGCAGCCATGCTATACAATTGGCTTTCCACTAAATCCTGATTAGTTCTTGATTTTCCTTCCACACGACCCAGCCTTCAGAAATCGTTGGAATCTCCACTAGAGAATGTTCCATTCATTCACTGCGAATCTGGAATTCCTCTGAACCTCCACTCCCGGCAGGTTTTCGTTACACCACTGTTGAATGTCCAAGTAACCCAATGTTTTAAGTGTTTTCTTCACAAGCGCAGTGGTGCTGTTCAATTGGCTATCCACTCAACCCTGGCCAGCTCTACATTTTCCTGTCCACACCACAGAGACTGGAGAAATCATTGTTATCTCCACTACAGAATGTTCCATTCATTCACAGCGAATCTGGAATTCATCTGAATCTCCACTCCCGGCAGGTTTTCGTGACACCACTGGTAAATATCCAAGTAAGCCAATGCTGGTTTTAAGTGGCCTGCTCATACACTCAGCCGTGCTGTTCAATTTGCTATCCACTCAACCCTCTTCAGCTCCATTTTCCTGTCCACATAACCCAAACTTCAGAAACAATTGGTATCTCCTCCACAGAATGTTCCATTCATTGACGGCAAATCTGAAATTCATCTAATTCTCAACTCCCGTCAGGTTTTCGTTACACCACTTGTGAATGTCCAATTAAGCCAAAGCTGGTTTTCAGTGGCCTGTTCTTACTACGAGACGTGCTGTTCATTTGGCTATCCATTCCACCCTGTTCAGCTCTACATTTTCGTGTCCACAAAACCCAGCCTTCAGAAATCATTGGAATCACCACTAGAGAATGTTCCATTCATTCACTGCGAATCTGGAATTCATCTGAATCTCCACTCCCGGCAGGTTTTCATTGCACCACTGCTGAATGTTCAAGTAACGCAATGATGGTTTTCAGCGGTCTATTCACACTCGAACCCGTGCTGTTCACGGTCTAGCGACTCAACACTGGTGAGTTCTTCTTTTTCCAGTTCAGACAATACAAACCTCAGAAACCATTGCAATCTACACTACAGAATGTTTCATTCATTCAGGCTAATCTTGAATTCATCTTGTTCTCCACTCCCAGCAGGTTTTCGTTTCACCACTGGTGAATGTCCAAGCAACCCAAGGCTGGTTTCAGCTGCGTGTTAACACTCGCAGCCGTGCTGTTCAATTGGCTATCCAGTGAACGCTGGTTAGCTCTTGATTTTCCTTCCACACACCGAGCCTTCAGAAATCATTCTTATCTCCACTTCAGAATGTTCCATTCGTTCCCTGCGAATCTGGAATTCCTCTGACTCTCCACACCAGGCAGATTTTCCTAACAACACTGGTGAATGACCAGGTAATCCAATGCTGGTTTTCAGCGGCTGTTCACACTCACAGCCTTGCTGTTCAATTGGCAATCCAGTCAAACCTAGTCAGCTCTTCATTTTCCTGTCCACACAACCCAGCGTTCAGAAATCATTGGAATCTCTACTACAGAAATTTCCATTCATTCACTGTGAATCTGGAAATACTCTGAATCTGCATTCCAGGAAGGCTTTCGTTACACCACTGATGAATGTCCAAGTAATGCAATGCTGCTTCTTAGTGGTCTGTTCACACTCGAAACCGTGCTGTTCATTGGCTATCCACTCAATATCGGTCAGCTCTTCAATATCCTGTCCAGACTATCCAGATTCCTAAATGTTGGCAATCACCACTACAGAATGTTCCATTCAATCACGCGAATCTGGAATTCATCAGAGTCTCCACTCCTGGAAGGTTTTCGTGACACCACTGGTAAATGTCCAAGGAAGACAATGCTGGTTTTAAGCCGCCTGCTAACACACTCAGCCGTGCTGTTCAATTTGCTATCCACCCAACCCTATTCAGCTCTACATTTTCCTGTCCTCATAACCCAACCTTCAGAAATAATTGGTATCTCCTCCACAGAATGTTCCGTTCATTCACTGCGAATCTTAAATTCATCTGACTCTCAACTCCCGGCGGGTTATCGTTACACCACTTGTGAATGTCCAAGTAAGCCAATGCTGGTTTTCAGTGGCCTGTTCATACTAAGAGACGTGCTGTTCATTTGGCTATCCACTCCACCCTGTTCAGCTCTACATTTTCGTGTCCACAAAACCCAGCCTTCAGAAATCATTGGAATCACCACTAGAGAATGTTCCATTCATTCACTGCGAATCTGGAATTCCTCTGAACCTCCACTCCTGGCAGGTTTTCGTTACGCCACTGGTGAATGTCCAAGTAACTCAATCCTGGTTTTCAGAGGCATGTTCAACTCGCAGAAGTGCTGTTCAATGGGCTATCCACTCAATATTGGTCAGCTCTTCATTTTCCTCTCCACACAAACCAGCCTTCAGAAATCATTGGGCTCTCCACTACAGACTGTTCCATTCATTCACTGCGATTCTGCAATTCATCTGACTCTCCGCTCCAGGCAGGTTTTCATTACAGCACTGGTGAATGACCAAGTAATCCAATGCTGGTTTTCAGCCGCCTTTTCACACTCGCAGTGTGCTGTTCAATTGTCTATCCACTCAAACCTGGTCAGCCTTTCATTTTCTTTTCCACAATATCAGACTTCAGAAATCATTGGAATCGCCAGTACAGAATGTTCCATTCATTCACTGCCAATCTGGAATTCATCTGAATCTGCACTCCAGGTAGGCTTTCATTACACCACTTATGAATGTCCAAGTAACACAATGCTGGTTTTCAGCGGTCTGTTCACACTCTAAGCCCTGCTTTTTACTGGGTATCCACACAACTGTGGTCAGCTCTTCATTTTCATGTCCAAACAATCCAGACTTGAGAAATCATTGCAATCTCCAGTACAGAATGTTCCATTCATTCACTGCGAATCTGGAATTCAACTGAATCTCCACTACCTGCAGATTTATCTTACACCACTTGTGAATGTCCAAGTAAAACAATGCTGGTTTTCAGAGGCCTGTTCATGTTCGCAGTCGTGCTGTTCAATTGGCTATCCACTCAACCTGTTTTGCTCCTCATTTTCCTGTGCACACAACCCAGCCTTCAGAAATCATTGTAATCTCCACTACAGGATGTTCCATTCATTCACTGGGAATCTGGAATTCATCTGAATCTGCACTCCACGCAGGCTTTCGTTACACCACTGCTGAAAGTCGAAGTAATGCAATACTGGTTTTCAGTGGTCTGTTCACATTCGAAGCCGAGGCTTTTTACAGGCTATCCACTCAACACTGGTCAGCTCTTCATTTTCGTGTCCCCACAATCCAGATTTCAGAAATCATTGCAATCTCCACTACAGAATGTTCCATTCATTCACTGCGAGTCTGGAGTTTATCTGATTCTCCACTCCCGCCTGGTTAACATTACACCACTTGTGAATGTCCAAGTAAGCCAATGCTGGTTTTCAGAGGCCTGTTCATACTCGCAGCCGTGCTGTTTAATTGACAATTCACTCCACCCTGTTCAGCTCTTCATTGTCCCACCACACTACCAGCCTTCAGAAATCTTTGTTATCTCCACTACAGAATGTTCCATTCATTCACTGCGAATCTGGAATTCATCTGACTCTCAACTCCACGCAGGTTTTCATTACACCACTGTTGAATGTCCAAGTAACCCAATGCTGGTTTTCAGCGGCCTGTTCATATTCGCAGCCCTGCTGTTTACTTGGCTATCGATTCAAGCCTGGTCAGCTCTTCATTTTCCTGTCCACACAACACAGGCTTCAGAAATCATTGGAATCTCCTCTACAGAATGTTCCATTCATTCACTGCGAATGTGGAATTCAACTGACTCTCCACTCCATGCAGGTTTTCCTTACACCACTGATGAATGTCCAAGTAACCCAATGCTGGTTTTCAGCTGCATGTTCACACTCGCAGCCATGCTATACAATTGGCTTTCCACTAAATCCTGATTAGTTCTTGATTTTCCTTCCACACGACCCAGCCTTCAGAAATCGTTGGAATCTCCACTAGAGAATGTTCCATTCATTCACTGCGAATCTGGAATTCCTCTGAACCTCCACTCCCGGCAGGTTTTCGTTACACCACTGTTGAATGTCCAAGTAACCCAATGTTTTAAGTGTTTTCTTCACAAGCGCAGTGGTGCTGTTCAATTGGCTATCCACTCAACCCTGGCCAGCTCTACATTTTCCTGTCCACACCACAGAGACTGGAGAAATCATTGTTATCTCCACTACAGAATGTTCCATTCATTCACAGCGAATCTGGAATTCATCTGAATCTCCACTCCCGGCAGGTTTTCGTGACACCACTGGTAAATATCCAAGTAAGCCAATGCTGGTTTTAAGTGGCCTGCTCATACTCTCAGCCGTGCTGTTCAATTTGCTATCCACTCAACCCTCTTCAGCTCCATTTTCCTGTCCACATAACCCAAACTTCAGAAACAATTGGTATCTCCTCCACAGAATGTTCTATTCATTGACGGCAAATCTGAAATTCATCTAATTCTCAACTCCCGTCAGGTTTTCGTTACACCACTTGTGAATGTCCAATTAAGCCAAAGCTGGTTTTCAGTGGCCTGTTCTTACTACGAGACGTGCTGTTCATTTGGCTATCCATTCCACCCTGTTCAGCTCTACATTTTCGTGTCCACAAAACCCAGCCTTCAGAAATCATTGGAATCACCACTAGAGAATGTTCCATTCATTCACTGCGAATCTGGAATTCATCTGAATCTCCACTCCCGGCAGGTTTTCATTGCACCACTGCTGAATGTTCAAGTAACGCAATGATGGTTTTCAGCGGTCTATTCACACTCGAACCCGTGCTGTTCACGGTCTAGCGACTCAACACTGGTGAGTTCTTCTTTTTCCAGTTCAGACAATACAAACCTCAGAAACCATTGCAATCTACACTACAGAATGTTTCATTCATTCAGGCGAATCTTGAATTCATCTTGTTCTCCACTCCCAGCAGGTTTTCGTTTCACCACTGGTGAATGTCCAAGCAACCCAAGGCTGGTTTCAGCTGCGTGTTAACACTCGCAGCCGTGCTGTTCAATTGGCTATCCAGTGAACGCTGGTTAGCTCTTGATTTTCCTTCCACACACCGAGCCTTCAGAAATCATTCTTATCTCCACTTCAGAATGTTCCATTCGTTCCCTGCGAATCTGGAATTCCTCTGACTCTCCACACCAGGCAGATTTTCCTAACAACACTGGTGAATGACCAGGTAATCCAATGCTGGTTTTCAGCGGCTGTTCACACTCACAGCCTTGCTGTTCAATTGGCAATCCAGTCAAACCTAGTCAGCTCTTCATTTTCCTGTCCACACAACCCAGCGTTCAGAAATCATTGGAATCTCTACTACAGAAATTTCCATTCATTCACTGTGAATCTGGAAATACTCTGAATCTGCATTCCAGGAAGGCTTTCGTTACACCACTGATGAATGTCCAAGTAATGCAATGCTGCTTCTTAGTGGTCTGTTCACACTCGAAACCGTGCTGTTCATTGGCTATCCACTCAATATCGGTCAGCTCTTCAATATCCTGTCCAGACTATCCAGATTCCTAAATGTTGGCAATCACCACTACAGAATGTTCCATTCAATCACGCGAATCTGGAATTCATCAGAGTCTCCACTCCTGGAAGGTTTTCGTGACACCACTGGTAAATGTCCAAGGAAGACAATGCTGGTTTTAAGCCGCCTGCTAACACACTCAGCCGTGCTGTTCAATTTGCTATCCACCCAACCCTATTCAGCTCTACATTTTCCTGTCCTCATAACCCAACCTTCAGAAATAATTGGTATCTCCTCCACAGAATGTTCCGTTCATTCACTGCGAATCTTAAATTCATCTGACTCTCAACTCCCGGCGGGTTATCGTTACACCACTTGTGAATGTCCAAGTAAGCCAATGCTGGTTTTCAGTGGCCTGTTCATACTAAGAGACGTGCTGTTCATTTGGCTATCCACTCCACCCTGTTCAGCTCTACATTTTCGTGTCCACAAAACCCAGCCTTCAGAAATCATTGGAATCACCACTAGAGAATGTTCCATTCATTCACTGCGAATCTGGAATTCCTCTGAACCTCCACTCCTGGCAGGTTTTCGTTACGCCACTGGTGAATGTCCAAGTAACTCAATCCTGGTTTTCAGAGGCATGTTCAACTCGCAGAAGTGCTGTTCAATGGGCTATCCACTCAATATTGGTCAGCTCTTCATTTTCCTCTCCACACAAACCAGCCTTCAGAAATCATTGGGCTCTCCACTACAGACTGTTCCATTCATTCACTGCGATTCTGCAATTCATCTGACTCTCCGCTCCAGGCAGGTTTTCATTACAGCACTGGTGAATGACCAAGTAATCCAATGCTGGTTTTCAGCCGCCTTTTCACACTCGCAGTGTGCTGTTCAATTGTCTATCCACTCAAACCTGGTCAGCCTTTCATTTTCTTTTCCACAATATCAGACTTCAGAAATCATTGGAATCGCCAGTACAGAATGTTCCATTCATTCACTGCCAATCTGGAATTCATCTGAATCTGCACTCCAGGTAGGCTTTCATTACACCACTTATGAATGTCCAAGTAACACAATGCTGGTTTTCAGCGGTCTGTTCACACTCTAAGCCCTGCTTTTTACTGGGTATCCACACAACTGTGGTCAGCTCTTCATTTTCATGTCCAAACAATCCAGACTTGAGAAATCATTGCAATCTCCAGTACAGAATGTTCCATTCATTCACTGCGAATCTGGAATTCAACTGAATCTCCACTACCTGCAGATTTATCTTACACCACTTGTGAATGTCCAAGTAAAACAATGCTGGTTTTCAGAGGCCTGTTCATGTTCGCAGTCGTGCTGTTCAATTGGCTATCCACTCAACCTGTTTTGCTCCTCATTTTCCTGTGCACACAACCCAGCCTTCAGAAATCATTGTAATCTCCACTACAGGATGTTCCATTCATTCACTGGGAATCTGGAATTCATCTGAATCTGCACTCCACGCAGGCTTTCGTTACACCACTGCTGAAAGTCGAAGTAATGCAATACTGGTTTTCAGTGGTCTGTTCACATTCGAAGCCGAGGCTTTTTACAGGCTATCCACTCAACACTGGTCAGCTCTTCATTTTCGTGTCCCCACAATCCAGATTTCAGAAATCATTGCAATCTCCACTACAGAATGTTCCATTCATTCACTGCGAGTCTGGAGTTTATCTGATTCTCCACTCCCGCCTGGTTAACATTACACCACTTGTGAATGTCCAAGTAAGCCAATGCTGGTTTTCAGAGGCCTGTTCATACTCGCAGCCGTGCTGTTTAATTGACAATTCACTCCACCCTGTTCAGCTCTTCATTGTCCCACCACACTACCAGCCTTCAGAAATCTTTGTTATCTCCACTACAGAATGTTCCATTCATTCACTGCGAATCTGGAATTCATCTGACTCTCAACTCCACGCAGGTTTTCATTACACCACTGTTGAATGTCCAAGTAACCCAATGCTGGTTTTCAGCGGCCTGTTCATATTCGCAGCCCTGCTGTTTACTTGGCTATCGATTCAAGCCTGGTCAGCTCTTCATTTTCCTGTCCACACAACACAGGCTTCAGAAATCATTGGAATCTCCTCTACAGAATGTTCCATTCATTCACTGCGAATGTGGAATTCAACTGACTCTCCACTCCATGCAGGTTTTCCTTACACCACTGATGAATGTCCAAGTAACCCAATGCTGGTTTTCAGCTGCATGTTCACACTCGCAGCCATGCTATACAATTGGCTTTCCACTAAATCCTGATTAGTTCTTGATTTTCCTTCCACACGACCCAGCCTTCAGAAATCGTTGGAATCTCCACTAGAGAATGTTCCATTCATTCACTGCGAATCTGGAATTCCTCTGAACCTCCACTCCCGGCAGGTTTTCGTTACACCACTGTTGAATGTCCAAGTAACCCAATGTTTTAAGTGTTTTCTTCACAAGCGCAGTGGTGCTGTTCAATTGGCTATCCACTCAACCCTGGCCAGCTCTACATTTTCCTGTCCACACCACAGAGACTGGAGAAATCATTGTTATCTCCACTACATAATGTTCCATTCATTCACAGCGAATCTGGAATTCATCTGAATCTCCACTCCCGGCAGGTTTTCGTGACACCACTGGTAAATATCCAAGTAAGCCAATGCTGGTTTTAAGCCGCCTGCTAACACACTCAGCTGTGCTGTTCAATTTGCTATCCACCCAACCCTATTCAGCTCTACATTTTCCTGTCCTCATAACCCAACCTTCAGAAATAATTGGTATCTCCTCCACAGAATGTTCCGTTCATTCACTGCGAATCTTAAATTCATCTGACTCTCAACTCCCGGCGGGTTATCGTTACACCACTTGTGAATGTCCAAGTAAGCCAATGCTGGTTTTCAGTGGCCTGTTCATACTAAGAGACGTGCTGTTCATTTGGCTATCCACTCCACCCTGTTCAGCTCTACATTTTCGTGTCCACAAAACCCAGCCTTCAGAAATCATTGGAATCACCACTAGAGAATGTTCCATTCATTCACTGCGAATCTGGAATTCCTCTGAACCTCCACTCCTGGCAGGTTTTCGTTACGCCACTGGTGAATGTCCAAGTAACTCAATCCTGGTTTTCAGAGGCATGTTCAACTCGCAGAAGTGCTGTTCAATGGGCTATCCACTCAATATTGGTCAGCTCTTCATTTTCCTCTCCACACAAACCAGCCTTCAGAAATCATTGGGCTCTCCACTACAGACTGTTCCATTCATTCACTGCGATTCTGCAATTCATCTGACTCTCCGCTCCAGGCAGGTTTTCATTACAGCACTGGTGAATGACCAAGTAATCCAATGCTGGTTTTCAGCCGCCTTTTCACACTCGCAGTGTGCTGTTCAATTGTCTATCCACTCAAACCTGGTCAGCCTTTCATTTTCTTTTCCACAATATCAGACTTCAGAAATCATTGGAATCGCCAGTACAGAATGTTCCATTCATTCACTGCCAATCTGGAATTCATCTGAATCTGCACTCCAGGTAGGCTTTCATTACACCACTTATGAATGTCCAAGTAACACAATGCTGGTTTTCAGCGGTCTGTTCACACTCTAAGCCCTGCTTTTTACTGGGTATCCACACAACTGTGGTCAGCTCTTCATTTTCATGTCCAAACAGTCCAGACTTGAGAAATCATTGCAATCTCCAGTACAGAATGTTCCATTCATTCACTGCGAATCTGGAATTCAACTGAATCTCCACTACCTGCAGATTTATCTTACACCACTTGTGAATGTCCAAGTAAAACAATGCTGGTTTTCAGAGGCCTGTTCATGTTCGCAGTCGTGCTGTTCAATTGGCTATCCACTCAACCTGTTTTGCTCCTCATTTTCCTGTGCACACAACCCAGCCTTCAGAAATCATTGTAATCTCCACTACAGGATGTTCCATTCATTCACTGGGAATCTGGAATTCATCTGAATCTGCACTCCACGCAGGCTTTCGTTACACCACTGCTGAAAGTCGAAGTAATGCAATACTGGTTTTCAGTGGTCTGTTCACATTCGAAGCCGAGGCTTTTTACAGGCTATCCACTCAACACTGGTCAGCTCTTCATTTTCGTGTCCCCACAATCCAGATTTCAGAAATCATTGCAATCTCCACTACAGAATGTTCCATTCATTCACTGCGAGTCTGGAGTTTATCTGATTCTCCACTCCCGCCTGGTTAACATTACACCACTTGTGAATGTCCAAGTAAGCCAATGCTGGTTTTCAGAGGCCTGTTCATACTCGCAGCCGTGCTGTTTAATTGACAATTCACTCCACCCTGTTCAGCTCTTCATTGTCCCACCACACTACCAGCCTTCAGAAATCTTTGTTATCTCCACTACAGAATGTTCCATTCATTCACTGCGAATCTGGAATTCATCTGACTCTCAACTCCACGCAGGTTTTCATTACACCACTGTTGAATGTCCAAGTAACCCAATGCTGGTTTTCAGCGGCCTGTTCATATTCGCAGCCCTGCTGTTTACTTGGCTATCGATTCAAGCCTGGTCAGCTCTTCATTTTCCTGTCCACACAACACAGGCTTCAGAAATCATTGGAATCTCCTCTACAGAATGTTCCATTCATTCACTGCGAATGTGGAATTCAACTGACTCTCCACTCCATGCAGGTTTTCCTTACACCACTGATGAATGTCCAAGTAACCCAATGCTGGTTTTCAGCTGCATGTTCACACTCGCAGCCATGCTATACAATTGGCTTTCCACTAAATCCTGATTAGTTCTTGATTTTCCTTCCACACGACCCAGCCTTCAGAAATCGTTGGAATCTCCACTAGAGAATGTTCCATTCATTCACTGCGAATCTGGAATTCCTCTGAACCTCCACTCCCGGCAGGTTTTCGTTACACCACTGTTGAATGTCCAAGTAACCCAATGTTTTAAGTGTTTTCTTCACAAGCGCAGTGGTGCTGTTCAATTGGCTATCCACTCAACCCTGGCCAGCTCTACATTTTCCTGTCCACACCACAGAGACTGGAGAAATCATTGTTATCTCCACTACAGAATGTTCCATTCATTCACAGCGAATCTGGAATTCATCTGAATCTCCACTCCCGGCAGGTTTTCGTGACACCACTGGTAAATATCCAAGTAAGCCAATGCTGGTTTTAAGTGGCCTGCTCATACTCTCAGCCGTGCTGTTCAATTTGCTATCCACTCAACCCTCTTCAGCTCCATTTTCCTGTCCACATAACCCAAACTTCAGAAACAATTGGTATCTCCTCCACAGAATGTTCCATTCATTGACGGCAAATCTGAAATTCATCTAATTCTCAACTCCCGTCAGGTTTTCGTTACACCACTTGTGAATGTCCAATTAAGCCAAAGCTGGTTTTCAGTGGCCTGTTCTTACTACGAGACGTGCTGTTCATTTGGCTATCCATTCCACCCTGTTCAGCTCTACATTTTCGTGTCCACAAAACCCAGCCTTCAGAAATCATTGGAATCACCACTAGAGAATGTTCCATTCATTCACTGCGAATCTGGAATTCATCTGAATCTCCACTCCCGGCAGGTTTTCATTGCACCACTGCTGAATGTTCAAGTAACGCAATGATGGTTTTCAGCGGTCTATTCACACTCGAACCCGTGCTGTTCACGGTCTAGCGACTCAACACTGGTGAGTTCTTCTTTTTCCAGTTCAGACAATACAAACCTCAGAAACCATTGCAATCTACACTACAGAATGTTTCATTCATTCAGGCGAATCTTGAATTCATCTTGTTCTCCACTCCCAGCAGGTTTTCGTTTCACCACTGGTGAATGTCCAAGCAACCCAAGGCTGGTTTCAGCTGCGTGTTAACACTCGCAGCCGTGCTGTTCAATTGGCTATCCAGTGAACGCTGGTTAGCTCTTGATTTTCCTTCCACACACCGAGCCTTCAGAAATCATTCTTATCTCCACTTCAGAATGTTCCATTCGTTCCCTGCGAATCTGGAATTCCTCTGACTCTCCACACCAGGCAGATTTTCCTAACAACACTGGTGAATGACCAGGTAATCCAATGCTGGTTTTCAGCGGCTGTTCACACTCACAGCCTTGCTGTTCAATTGGCAATCCAGTCAAACCTAGTCAGCTCTTCATTTTCCTGTCCACACAACCCAGCGTTCAGAAATCATTGGAATCTCTACTACAGAAATTTCCATTCATTCACTGTGAATCTGGAAATACTCTGAATCTGCATTCCAGGAAGGCTTTCGTTACACCACTGATGAATGTCCAAGTAATGCAATGCTGCTTCTTAGTGGTCTGTTCACACTCGAAACCGTGCTGTTCATTGGCTATCCACTCAATATCGGTCAGCTCTTCAATATCCTGTCCAGACTATCCAGATTCCTAAATGTTGGCAATCACCACTACAGAATGTTCCATTCAATCACGCGAATCTGGAATTCATCAGAGTCTCCACTCCTGGAAGGTTTTCGT
The DNA here is from genome assembly GCF_029834395.1 of Sorex fumeus. Lineage (NCBI taxonomy): Eukaryota > Metazoa > Chordata > Mammalia > Eulipotyphla > Soricidae > Sorex > Sorex fumeus. The sequence continues at coordinate 635,931 of NW_026606272.1, forward strand.
GACACCACTGGTAAATGTCCAAGGAAGACAATGCTGGTTTTAAGCCGCCTGCTAACACACTCAGCCGTGCTGTTCAATTTGCTATCCACCCAACCCTATTCAGCTCTACATTTTCCTGTCCTCATAACCCAACCTTCAGAAATAATTGGTATCTCCTCCACAGAATGTTCCGTTCATTCACTGCGAATCTTAAATTCATCTGACTCTCAACTCCCGGCGGGTTATCGTTACACCACTTGTGAATGTCCAAGTAAGCCAATGCTGGTTTTCAGTGGCCTGTTCATACTAAGAGACGTGCTGTTCATTTGGCTATCCACTCCACCCTGTTCAGCTCTACATTTTCGTGTCCACAAAACCCAGCCTTCAGAAATCATTGGAATCACCACTAGAGAATGTTCCATTCATTCACTGCGAATCTGGAATTCCTCTGAACCTCCACTCCTGGCAGGTTTTCGTTACGCCACTGGTGAATGTCCAAGTAACTCAATCCTGGTTTTCAGAGGCATGTTCAACTCGCAGAAGTGCTGTTCAATGGGCTATCCACTCAATATTGGTCAGCTCTTCATTTTCCTCTCCACACAAACCAGCCTTCAGAAATCATTGGGCTCTCCACTACAGACTGTTCCATTCATTCACTGCGATTCTGCAATTCATCTGACTCTCCGCTCCAGGCAGGTTTTCATTACAGCACTGGTGAATGACCAAGTAATCCAATGCTGGTTTTCAGCCGCCTTTTCACACTCGCAGTGTGCTGTTCAATTGTCTATCCACTCAAACCTGGTCAGCCTTTCATTTTCTTTTCCACAATATCAGACTTCAGAAATCATTGGAATCGCCAGTACAGAATGTTCCATTCATTCACTGCCAATCTGGAATTCATCTGAATCTGCACTCCAGGTAGGCTTTCATTACACCACTTATGAATGTCCAAGTAACACAATGCTGGTTTTCAGCGGTCTGTTCACACTCTAAGCCCTGCTTTTTACTGGGTATCCACACAACTGTGGTCAGCTCTTCATTTTCATGTCCAAACAATCCAGACTTGAGAAATCATTGCAATCTCCAGTACAGAATGTTCCATTCATTCACTGCGAATCTGGAATTCAACTGAATCTCCACTACCTGCAGATTTATCTTACACCACTTGTGAATGTCCAAGTAAAACAATGCTGGTTTTCAGAGGCCTGTTCATGTTCGCAGTCGTGCTGTTCAATTGGCTATCCACTCAACCTGTTTTGCTCCTCATTTTCCTGTGCACACAACCCAGCCTTCAGAAATCATTGTAATCTCCACTACAGGATGTTCCATTCATTCACTGGGAATCTGGAATTCATCTGAATCTGCACTCCACGCAGGCTTTCGTTACACCACTGCTGAAAGTCGAAGTAATGCAATACTGGTTTTCAGTGGTCTGTTCACATTCGAAGCCGAGGCTTTTTACAGGCTATCCACTCAACACTGGTCAGCTCTTCATTTTCGTGTCCCCACAATCCAGATTTCAGAAATCATTGCAATCTCCACTACAGAATGTTCCATTCATTCACTGCGAGTCTGGAGTTTATCTGATTCTCCACTCCCGCCTGGTTAACATTACACCACTTGTGAATGTCCAAGTAAGCCAATGCTGGTTTTCAGAGGCCTGTTCATACTCGCAGCCGTGCTGTTTAATTGACAATTCACTCCACCCTGTTCAGCTCTTCATTGTCCCACCACACTACCAGCCTTCAGAAATCTTTGTTATCTCCACTACAGAATGTTCCATTCATTCACTGCGAATCTGGAATTCATCTGACTCTCAACTCCACGCAGGTTTTCATTACACCACTGTTGAATGTCCAAGTAACCCAATGCTGGTTTTCAGCGGCCTGTTCATATTCGCAGCCCTGCTGTTTACTTGGCTATCGATTCAAGCCTGGTCAGCTCTTCATTTTCCTGTCCACACAACACAGGCTTCAGAAATCATTGGAATCTCCTCTACAGAATGTTCCATTCATTCACTGCGAATGTGGAATTCAACTGACTCTCCACTCCATGCAGGTTTTCCTTACACCACTGATGAATGTCCAAGTAACCCAATGCTGGTTTTCAGCTGCATGTTCACACTCGCAGCCATGCTATACAATTGGCTTTCCACTAAATCCTGATTAGTTCTTGATTTTCCTTCCACACGACCCAGCCTTCAGAAATCGTTGGAATCTCCACTAGAGAATGTTCCATTCATTCACTGCGAATCTGGAATTCCTCTGAACCTCCACTCCCGGCAGGTTTTCGTTACACCACTGTTGAATGTCCAAGTAACCCAATGTTTTAAGTGTTTTCTTCACAAGCGCAGTGGTGCTGTTCAATTGGCTATCCACTCAACCCTGGCCAGCTCTACATTTTCCTGTCCACACCACAGAGACTGGAGAAATCATTGTTATCTCCACTACAGAATGTTCCATTCATTCACAGCGAATCTGGAATTCATCTGAATCTCCACTCCCGGCAGGTTTTCGTGACACCACTGGTAAATATCCAAGTAAGCCAATGCTGGTTTTAAGCCGCCTGCTAACACACTCAGCCGTGCTGTTCAATTTGCTATCCACCCAACCCTATTCAGCTCTACATTTTCCTGTCCTCATAACCCAACCTTCAGAAATAATTGGTATCTCCTCCACAGAATGTTCCGTTCATTCACTGCGAATCTTAAATTCATCTGACTCTCAACTCCCTGCGGGTTATCGTTACACCACTTGTGAATGTCCAAGTAAGCCAATGCTGGTTTTCAGTGGCCTGTTCATACTAAGAGACGTGCTGTTCATTTGGCTATCCACTCCACCCTGTTCAGCTCTACATTTTCGTGTCCACAAAACCCAGCCTTCAGAAATCATTGGAATCACCACTAGAGAATGTTCCATTCATTCACTGCGAATCTGGAATTCCTCTGAACCTCCACTCCTGGCAGGTTTTCGTTACGCCACTGGTGAATGTCCAAGTAACTCAATCCTGGTTTTCAGAGGCATGTTCAACTCGCAGAAGTGCTGTTCAATGGGCTATCCACTCAATATTGGTCAGCTCTTCATTTTCCTCTCCACACAAACCAGCCTTCAGAAATCATTGGGCTCTCCACTACAGACTGTTCCATTCATTCACTGCGATTCTGCAATTCATCTGACTCTCCGCTCCAGGCAGGTTTTCATTACAGCACTGGTGAATGACCAAGTAATCCAATGCTGGTTTTCAGCCGCCTTTTCACACTCGCAGTGTGCTGTTCAATTGTCTATCCACTCAAACCTGGTCAGCCTTTCATTTTCTTTTCCACAATATCAGACTTCAGAAATCATTGGAATCGCCAGTACAGAATGTTCCATTCATTCACTGCCAATCTGGAATTCATCTGAATCTGCACTCCAGGTAGGCTTTCATTACACCACTTATGAATGTCCAAGTAACACAATGCTGGTTTTCAGCGGTCTGTTCACACTCTAAGCCCTGCTTTTTACTGGGTATCCACACAACTGTGGTCAGCTCTTCATTTTCATGTCCAAACAATCCAGACTTGAGAAATCATTGCAATCTCCAGTACAGAATGTTCCATTCATTCACTGCGAATCTGGAATTCAACTGAATCTCCACTACCTGCAGATTTATCTTACACCACTTGTGAATGTCCAAGTAAAACAATGCTGGTTTTCAGAGGCCTGTTCATGTTCGCAGTCGTGCTGTTCAATTGGCTATCCACTCAACCTGTTTTGCTCCTCATTTTCCTGTGCACACAACCCAGCCTTCAGAAATCATTGTAATCTCCACTACAGGATGTTCCATTCATTCACTGGGAATCTGGAATTCATCTGAATCTGCACTCCACGCAGGCTTTCGTTACACCACTGCTGAAAGTCGAAGTAATGCAATACTGGTTTTCAGTGGTCTGTTCACATTCGAAGCCGAGGCTTTTTACAGGCTATCCACTCAACACTGGTCAGCTCTTCATTTTCGTGTCCCCACAATCCAGATTTCAGAAATCATTGCAATCTCCACTACAGAATGTTCCATTCATTCACTGCGAGTCTGGAGTTTATCTGATTCTCCACTCCCGCCTGGTTAACATTACACCACTTGTGAATGTCCAAGTAAGCCAATGCTGGTTTTCAGAGGCCTGTTCATACTCGCAGCCGTGCTGTTTAATTGACAATTCACTCCACCCTGTTCAGCTCTTCATTGTCCCACCACACTACCAGCCTTCAGAAATCTTTGTTATCTCCACTACAGAATGTTCCATTCATTCACTGCGAATCTGGAATTCATCTGACTCTCAACTCCACGCAGGTTTTCATTACACCACTGTTGAATGTCCAAGTAACCCAATGCTGGTTTTCAGCGGCCTGTTCATATTCGCAGCCCTGCTGTTTACTTGGCTATCGATTCAAGCCTGGTCAGCTCTTCATTTTCCTGTCCACACAACACAGGCTTCAGAAATCATTGGAATCTCCTCTACAGAATGTTCCATTCATTCACTGCGAATGTGGAATTCAACTGACTCTCCACTCCATGCAGGTTTTCCTTACACCACTGATGAATGTCCAAGTAACCCAATGCTGGTTTTCAGCTGCATGTTCACACTCGCAGCCATGCTATACAATTGGCTTTCCACTAAATCCTGATTAGTTCTTGATTTTCCTTCCACACGACCCAGCCTTCAGAAATCGTTGGAATCTCCACTAGAGAATGTTCCATTCATTCACTGCGAATCTGGAATTCCTCTGAACCTCCACTCCCGGCAGGTTTTCGTTACACCACTGTTGAATGTCCAAGTAACCCAATGTTTTAAGTGTTTTCTTCACAAGCGCAGTGGTGCTGTTCAATTGGCTATCCACTCAACCCTGGCCAGCTCTACATTTTCCTGTCCACACCACAGAGACTGGAGAAATCATTGTTATCTCCACTACAGAATGTTCCATTCATTCACAGCGAATCTGGAATTCATCTGAATCTCCACTCCCGGCAGGTTTTCGTGACACCACTGGTAAATATCCAAGTAAGCCAATGCTGGTTTTAAGTGGCCTGCTCATACTCTCAGCCGTGCTGTTCAATTTGCTATCCACTCAACCCTCTTCAGCTCCATTTTCCTGTCCACATAACCCAAACTTCAGAAACAATTGGTATCTCCTCCACAGAATGTTCCATTCATTGACGGCAAATCTGAAATTCATCTAATTCTCAACTCCCGTCAGGTTTTCGTTACACCACTTGTGAATGTCCAATTAAGCCAAAGCTGGTTTTCAGTGGCCTGTTCTTACTACGAGACGTGCTGTTCATTTGGCTATCCATTCCACCCTGTTCAGCTCTACATTTTCGTGTCCACAAAACCCAGCCTTCAGAAATCATTGGAATCACCACTAGAGAATGTTCCATTCATTCACTGCGAATCTGGAATTCATCTGAATCTCCACTCCCGGCAGGTTTTCATTGCACCACTGCTGAATGTTCAAGTAACGCAATGATGGTTTTCAGCGGTCTATTCACACTCGAACCCGTGCTGTTCACGGTCTAGCGACTCAACACTGGTGAGTTCTTCTTTTTCCAGTTCAGACAATACAAACCTCAGAAACCATTGCAATCTACACTACAGAATGTTTCATTCATTCAGGCGAATCTTGAATTCATCTTGTTCTCCACTCCCAGCAGGTTTTCGTTTCACCACTGGTGAATGTCCAAGCAACCCAAGGCTGGTTTCAGCTGCGTGTTAACACTCGCAGCCGTGCTGTTCAATTGGCTATCCAGTGAACGCTGGTTAGCTCTTGATTTTCCTTCCACACACCGAGCCTTCAGAAATCATTCTTATCTCCACTTCAGAATGTTCCATTCGTTCCCTGCGAATCTGGAATTCCTCTGACTCTCCACACCAGGCAGATTTTCCTAACAACACTGGTGAATGACCAGGTAATCCAATGCTGGTTTTCAGCGGCTGTTCACACTCACAGCCTTGCTGTTCAATTGGCAATCCAGTCAAACCTAGTCAGCTCTTCATTTTCCTGTCCACACAACCCAGCGTTCAGAAATCATTGGAATCTCTACTACAGAAATTTCCATTCATTCACTGTGAATCTGGAAATAATCTGAATCTGCATTCCAGGAAGGCTTTCGTTACACCACTGATGAATGTCCAAGTAATGCAATGCTGCTTCTTAGTGGTCTGTTCACACTCGAAACCGTGCTGTTCATTGGCTATCCACTCAATATCGGTCAGCTCTTCAATATCCTGTCCAGACTATCCAGATTCCTAAATGTTGGCAATCACCACTACAGAATGTTCCATTCAATCACGCGAATCTGGAATTCATCAGAGTCTCCACTCCTGGAAGGTTTTCGTGACACCACTGGTAAATGTCCAAGGAAGACAATGCTGGTTTTAAGCCGCCTGCTAACACACTCAGCCGTGCTGTTCAATTTGCTATCCACCCAACCCTATTCAGCTCTACATTTTCCTGTCCTCATAACCCAACCTTCAGAAATAATTGGTATCTCCTCCACAGAATGTTCCGTTCATTCACTGCGAATCTTAAATTCATCTGACTCTCAACTCCCTGCGGGTTATCGTTACACCACTTGTGAATGTCCAAGTAAGCCAATGCTGGTTTTCAGTGGCCTGTTCATACTAAGAGACGTGCTGTTCATTTGGCTATCCACTCCACCCTGTTCAGCTCTACATTTTCGTGTCCACAAAACCCAGCCTTCAGAAATCATTGGAATCACCACTAGAGAATGTTCCATTCATTCACTGCGAATCTGGAATTCCTCTGAACCTCCACTCCTGGCAGGTTTTCGTTACGCCACTGGTGAATGTCCAAGTAACTCAATCCTGGTTTTCAGAGGCATGTTCAACTCGCAGAAGTGCTGTTCAATGGGCTATCCACTCAATATTGGTCAGCTCTTCATTTTCCTCTCCACACAAACCAGCCTTCAGAAATCATTGGGCTCTCCACTACAGACTGTTCCATTCATTCACTGCGATTCTGCAATTCATCTGACTCTCCGCTCCAGGCAGGTTTTCATTACAGCACTGGTGAATGACCAAGTAATCCAATGCTGGTTTTCAGCCGCCTTTTCACACTCGCAGTGTGCTGTTCAATTGTCTATCCACTCAAACCTGGTCAGCCTTTCATTTTCTTTTCCACAATATCAGACTTCAGAAATCATTGGAATCGCCAGTACAGAATGTTCCATTCATTCACTGCCAATCTGGAATTCATCTGAATCTGCACTCCAGGTAGGCTTTCATTACACCACTTATGAATGTCCAAGTAACACAATGCTGGTTTTCAGCGGTCTGTTCACACTCTAAGCCCTGCTTTTTACTGGGTATCCACACAACTGTGGTCAGCTCTTCATTTTCATGTCCAAACAATCCAGACTTGAGAAATCATTGCAATCTCCAGTACAGAATGTTCCATTCATTCACTGCGAATCTGGAATTCAACTGAATCTCCACTACCTGCAGATTTATCTTACACCACTTGTGAATGTCCAAGTAAAACAATGCTGGTTTTCAGAGGCCTGTTCATGTTCGCAGTCGTGCTGTTCAATTGGCTATCCACTCAACCTGTTTTGCTCCTCATTTTCCTGTGCACACAACCCAGCCTTCAGAAATCATTGTAATCTCCACTACAGGATGTTCCATTCATTCACTGGGAATCTGGAATTCATCTGAATCTGCACTCCACGCAGGCTTTCGTTACACCACTGCTGAAAGTCGAAGTAATGCAATACTGGTTTTCAGTGGTCTGTTCACATTCGAAGCCGAGGCTTTTTACAGGCTATCCACTCAACACTGGTCAGCTCTTCATTTTCGTGTCCCCACAATCCAGATTTCAGAAATCATTGCAATCTCCACTACAGAATGTTCCATTCATTCACTGCGAGTCTGGAGTTTATCTGATTCTCCACTCCCGCCTGGTTAACATTACACCACTTGTGAATGTCCAAGTAAGCCAATGCTGGTTTTCAGAGGCCTGTTCATACTCGCAGCCGTGCTGTTTAATTGACAATTCACTCCACCCTGTTCAGCTCTTCATTGTCCCACCACACTACCAGCCTTCAGAAATCTTTGTTATCTCCACTACAGAATGTTCCATTCATTCACTGCGAATCTGGAATTCATCTGACTCTCAACTCCACGCAGGTTTTCATTACACCACTGTTGAATGTCCAAGTAACCCAATGCTGGTTTTCAGCGGCCTGTTCATATTCGCAGCCCTGCTGTTTACTTGGCTATCGATTCAAGCCTGGTCAGCTCTTCATTTTCCTGTCCACACAACACAGGCTTCAGAAATCATTGGAATCTCCTCTACAGAATGTTCCATTCATTCACTGCGAATGTGGAATTCAACTGACTCTCCACTCCATGCAGGTTTTCCTTACACCACTGATGAATGTCCAAGTAACCCAATGCTGGTTTTCAGCTGCATGTTCACACTCGCAGCCATGCTATACAATTGGCTTTCCACTAAATCCTGATTAGTTCTTGATTTTCCTTCCACACGACCCAGCCTTCAGAAATCGTTGGAATCTCCACTAGAGAATGTTCCATTCATTCACTGCGAATCTGGAATTCCTCTGAACCTCCACTCCCGGCAGGTTTTCGTTACACCACTGTTGAATGTCCAAGTAACCCAATGTTTTAAGTGTTTTCTTCACAAGCGCAGTGGTGCTGTTCAATTGGCTATCCACTCAACCCTGGCCAGCTCTACATTTTCCTGTCCACACCACAGAGACTGGAGAAATCATTGTTATCTCCACTACAGAATGTTCCATTCATTCACAGCGAATCTGGAATTCATCTGAATCTCCACTCCCGGCAGGTTTTCATGACACCACTGGTAAATATCCAAGTAAGCCAATGCTGGTTTTAAGTGGCCTGCTCATACTCTCAGCCGTGCTGTTCAATTTGCTATCCACTCAACCCTCTTCAGCTCCATTTTCCTGTCCACATAACCCAAACTTCAGAAACAATTGGTATCTCCTCCACAGAATGTTCCATTCATTGACGGCAAATCTGAAATTCATCTAATTCTCAACTCCCGTCAGGTTTTCGTTACACCACTTGTGAATGTCCAATTAAGCCAAAGCTGGTTTTCAGTGGCCTGTTCTTACTACGAGACGTGCTGTTCATTTGGCTATCCATTCCACCCTGTTCAGCTCTACATTTTCGTGTCCACAAAACCCAGCCTTCAGAAATCATTGGAATCACCACTAGAGAATGTTCCATTCATTCACTGCGAATCTGGAATTCATCTGAATCTCCACTCCCGGCAGGTTTTCATTGCACCACTGCTGAATGTTCAAGTAACGCAATGATGGTTTTCAGCGGTCTATTCACACTCGAACCCGTGCTGTTCACGGTCTAGCGACTCAACACTGGTGAGTTCTTCTTTTTCCAGTTCAGACAATACAAACCTCAGAAACCATTGCAATCTACACTACAGAATGTTTCATTCATTCAGGCGAATCTTGAATTCATCTTGTTCTCCACTCCCAGCAGGTTTTCGTTTCACCACTGGTGAATGTCCAAGCAACCCAAGGCTGGTTTCAGCTGCGTGTTAACACTCGCAGCCGTGCTGTTCAATTGGCTATCCAGTGAACGCTGGTTAGCTCTTGATTTTCCTTCCACACACCGAGCCTTCAGAAATCATTCTTATCTCCACTTCAGAATGTTCCATTCGTTCCCTGCGAATCTGGAATTCCTCTGACTCTCCACACCAGGCAGATTTTCCTAACAACACTGGTGAATGACCAGGTAATCCAATGCTGGTTTTCAGCGGCTGTTCACACTCACAGCCTTGCTGTTCAATTGGCAATCCAGTCAAACCTAGTCAGCTCTTCATTTTCCTGTCCACACAACCCAGCGTTCAGAAATCATTGGAATCTCTACTACAGAAATTTCCATTCATTCACTGTGAATCTGGAAATAATCTGAATCTGCATTCCAGGAAGGCTTTCGTTACACCACTGATGAATGTCCAAGTAATGCAATGCTGCTTCTTAGTGGTCTGTTCACACTCGAAACCGTGCTGTTCATTGGCTATCCACTCAATATCGGTCAGCTCTTCAATATCCTGTCCAGACTATCCAGATTCCTAAATGTTGGCAATCACCACTACAGAATGTTCCATTCAATCACGCGAATCTGGAATTCATCAGAGTCTCCACTCCTGGAAGGTTTTCGTGACACCACTGGTAAATGTCCAAGGAAGACAATGCTGGTTTTAAGCCGCCTGCTAACACACTCAGCCGTGCTGTTCAATTTGCTATCCACCCAACCCTATTCAGCTCTACATTTTCCTGTCCTCATAACCCAACCTTCAGAAATAATTGGTATCTCCTCCACAGAATGTTCCGTTCATTCACTGCGAATCTTAAATTCATCTGACTCTCAACTCCCTGCGGGTTATCGTTACACCACTTGTGAATGTCCAAGTAAGCCAATGCTGGTTTTCAGTGGCCTGTTCATACTAAGAGACGTGCTGTTCATTTGGCTATCCACTCCACCCTGTTCAGCTCTACATTTTCGTGTCCACAAAACCCAGCCTTCAGAAATCATTGGAATCACCACTAGAGAATGTTCCATTCATTCACTGCGAATCTGGAATTCCTCTGAACCTCCACTCCTGGCAGGTTTTCGTTACGCCACTGGTGAATGTCCAAGTAACTCAATCCTGGTTTTCAGAGGCATGTTCAACTCGCAGAAGTGCTGTTCAATGGGCTATCCACTCAATATTGGTCAGCTCTTCATTTTCCTCTCCACACAAACCAGCCTTCAGAAATCATTGGGCTCTCCACTACAGACTGTTCCATTCATTCACTGCGATTCTGCAATTCATCTGACTCTCCGCTCCAGGCAGGTTTTCATTACAGCACTGGTGAATGACCAAGTAATCCAATGCTGGTTTTCAGCCGCCTTTTCACACTCGCAGTGTGCTGTTCAATTGTCTATCCACTCAAACCTGGTCAGCCTTTCATTTTCTTTTCCACAATATCAGACTTCAGAAATCATTGGAATCGCCAGTACAGAATGTTCCATTCATTCACTGCCAATCTGTAATTCATCTGAATCTGCACTCCAGGTAGGCTTTCATTACACCACTTATGAATGTCCAAGTAACACAATGCTGGTTTTCAGCGGTCTGTTCACACTCTAAGCCCTGCTTTTTACTGGGTATCCACACAACTGTGGTCAGCTCTTCATTTTCATGTCCAAACAATCCAGACTTGAGAAATCATTGCAATCTCCAGTACAGAATGTTCCATTCATTCACTGCGAATCTGGAATTCAACTGAATCTCCACTACCTGCAGATTTATCTTACACCACTTGTGAATGTCCAAGTAAAACAATGCTGGTTTTCAGAGGCCTGTTCATGTTCGCAGTCGTGCTGTTCAATTGGCTATCCACTCAACCTGTTTTGCTCCTCATTTTCCTGTGCACACAACCCAGCCTTCAGAAATCATTGTAATCTCCACTACAGGATGTTCCATTCATTCACTGGGAATCTGGAATTCATCTGAATCTGCACTCCACGCAGGCTTTCGTTACACCACTGCTGAAAGTCGAAGTAATGCAATACTGGTTTTCAGTGGTCTGTTCACATTCGAAGCCGAGGCTTTTTACAGGCTATCCACTCAACACTGGTCAGCTCTTCATTTTCGTGTCCCCACAATCCAGATTTCAGAAATCATTGCAATCTCCACTACAGAATGTTCCATTCATTCACTGCGAGTCTGGAGTTTATCTGATTCTCCACTCCCGCCTGGTTAACATTACACCACTTGTGAATGTCCAAGTAAGCCAATGCTGGTTTTCAGAGGCCTGTTCATACTCGCAGCCGTGCTGTTTAATTGACAATTCACTCCACCCTGTTCAGCTCTTCATTGTCCCACCACACTACCAGCCTTCAGAAATCTTTGTTATCTCCACTACAGAATGTTCCATTCATTCACTGCGAATCTGGAATTCATCTGACTCTCAACTCCACGCAGGTTTTCATTACACCACTGTTGAATGTCCAAGTAACCCAATGCTGGTTTTCAGCGGCCTGTTCATATTCGCAGCCCTGCTGTTTACTTGGCTATCGATTCAAGCCTGGTCAGCTCTTCATTTTCCTGTCCACACAACACAGGCTTCAGAAATCATTGGAATCTCCTCTACAGAATGTTCCATTCATTCACTGCGAATGTGGAATTCAACTGACTCTCCACTCCATGCAGGTTTTCCTTACACCACTGATGAATGTCCAAGTAACCCAATGCTGGTTTTCAGCTGCATGTTCACACTCGCAGCCATGCTATACAATTGGCTTTCCACTAAATCCTGATTAGTTCTTGATTTTCCTTCCACACGACCCAGCCTTCAGAAATCGTTGGAATCTCCACTAGAGAATGTTCCATTCATTCACTGCGAATCTGGAATTCCTCTGAACCTCCACTCCCGGCAGGTTTTCGTTACACCACTGTTGAATGTCCAAGTAACCCAATGTTTTAAGTGTTTTCTTCACAAGCGCAGTGGTGCTGTTCAATTGGCTATCCACTCAACCCTGGCCAGCTCTACATTTTCCTGTCCACACCACAGAGACTGGAGAAATCATTGTTATCTCCACTACAGAATGTTCCATTCATTCACAGCGAATCTGGAATTCATCTGAATCTCCACTCCCGGCAGGTTTTCGTGACACCACTGGTAAATATCCAAGTAAGCCAATGCTGGTTTTAAGTGGCCTGCTCATACTCTCAGCCGTGCTGTTCAATTTGCTATCCACTCAACCCTCTTCAGCTCCATTTTCCTGTCCACATAACCCAAACTTCAGAAACAATTGGTATCTCCTCCACAGAATGTTCCATTCATTGACGGCAAATCTGAAATTCATCTAATTCTCAACTCCCGTCAGGTTTTCGTTACACCACTTGTGAATGTCCAATTAAGCCAAAGCTGGTTTTCAGTGGCCTGTTCTTACTACGAGACGTGCTGTTCATTTGGCTATCCATTCCACCCTGTTCAGCTCTACATTTTCGTGTCCACAAAACCCAGCCTTCAGAAATCATTGGAATCACCACTAGAGAATGTTCCATTCATTCACTGCGAATCTGGAATTCATCTGAATCTCCACTCCCGGCAGGTTTTCATTGCACCACTGCTGAATGTTCAAGTAACGCAATGATGGTTTTCAGCGGTCTATTCACACTCGAACCCGTGCTGTTCACGGTCTAGCGACTCAACACTGGTGCGTTCTTCTTTTTCCAGTTCAGACAATACAAACCTCAGAAACCATTGCAATCTACACTACAGAATGTTTCATTCATTCAGGCGAATCTTGAATTCATCTTGTTCTCCACTCCCAGCAGGTTTTCGTTTCACCACTGGTGAATGTCCAAGCAACCCAAGGCTGGTTTCAGCTGCGTGTTAACACTCGCAGCCGTGCTGTTCAATTGGCTATCCAGTGAACGCTGGTTAGCTCTTGATTTTCCTTCCACACACCGAGCCTTCAGAAATCATACTTATCTCCACTTCAGAATGTTCCATTCGTTCCCTGCGAATCTGGAATTCCTCTGACTCTCCACACCAGGCAGATTTTCCTAACAACACTGGTGAATGACCAGGTAATCCAATGCTGGTTTTCAGCGGCTGTTCACACTCACAGCCTTGCTGTTCAATTGGCAATCCAGTCAAACCTAGTCAGCTCTTCATTTTCCTGTCCACACAACCCAGCGTTCAGAAATCATTGGAATCTCTACTACAGAAATTTCCATTCATTCACTGTGAATCTGGAAATACTCTGAATCTGCATTCCAGGAAGGCTTTCGTTACACCACTGATGAATGTCCAAGTAATGCAATGCTGCTTCTTAGTGGTCTGTTCACACTCGAAACCGTGCTGTTCATTGGCTATCCACTCAATATCGGTCAGCTCTTCAATATCCTGTCCAGACTATCCAGATTCCTAAATGTTGGCAATCACCACTACAGAATGTTCCATTCAATCACGCGAATCTGGAATTCATCAGAGTCTCCACTCCTGGAAGGTTTTCGTGACACCACTGGTAAATGTCCAAGGAAGACAATGCTGGTTTTAAGCCGCCTGCTAACACACTCAGCCGTGCTGTTCAATTTGCTATCCACCCAACCCTATTCAGCTCTACATTTTCCTGTCCTCATAACCCAACCTTCAGAAATAATTGGTATCTCCTCCACAGAATGTTCCGTTCATTCACTGCGAATCTTAAATTCATCTGACTCTCAACTCCCGGCGGGTTATCGTTACACCACTTGTGAATGTCCAAGTAAGCCAATGCTGGTTTTCAGTGGCCTGTTCATACTAAGAGACGTGCTGTTCATTTGGCTATCCACTCCACCCTGTTCAGCTCTACATTTTCGTGTCCACAAAACCCAGCCTTCAGAAATCATTGGAATCACCACTAGAGAATGTTCCATTCATTCACTGCGAATCTGGAATTCCTCTGAACCTCCACTCCTGGCAGGTTTTCGTTACGCCACTGGTGAATGTCCAAGTAACTCAATCCTGGTTTTCAGAGGCATGTTCAACTCGCAGAAGTGCTGTTCAATGGGCTATCCACTCAATATTGGTCAGCTCTTCATTTTCCTCTCCACACAAACCAGCCTTCAGAAATCATTGGGCTCTCCACTACAGACTGTTCCATTCATTCACTGCGATTCTGCAATTCATCTGACTCTCCGCTCCAGGCAGGTTTTCATTACAGCACTGGTGAATGACCAAGTAATCCAATGCTGGTTTTCAGCCGCCTTTTCACACTCGCAGTGTGCTGTTCAATTGTCTATCCACTCAAACCTGGTCAGCCTTTCATTTTCTTTTCCACAATATCAGACTTCAGAAATCATTGGAATCGCCAGTACAGAATGTTCCATTCATTCACTGCCAATCTGGAATTCATCTGAATCTGCACTCCAGGTAGGCTTTCATTACACCACTTATGAATGTCCAAGTAACACAATGCTGGTTTTCAGCGGTCTGTTCACACTCTAAGCCCTGCTTTTTACTGGGTATCCACACAACTGTGGTCAGCTCTTCATTTTCATGTCCAAACAATCCAGACTTGAGAAATCATTGCAATCTCCAGTACAGAATGTTCCATTCATTCACTGCGAATCTGGAATTCAACTGAATCTCCACTACCTGCAGATTTATCTTACACCACTTGTGAATGTCCAAGTAAAACAATGCTGGTTTTCAGAGGCCTGTTCATGTTCGCAGTCGTGCTGTTCAATTGGCTATCCACTCAACCTGTTTTGCTCCTCATTTTCCTGTGCACACAACCCAGCCTTCAGAAATCATTGTAATCTCCACTACAGGATGTTCCATTCATTCACTGGGAATCTGGAATTCATCTGAATCTGCACTCCACGCAGGCTTTCGTTACACCACTGCTGAAAGTCGAAGTAATGCAATACTGGTTTTCAGTGGTCTGTTCACATTCGAAGCCGAGGCTTTTTACAGGCTATCCACTCAACACTGGTCAGCTCTTCATTTTCGTGTCCCCACAATCCAGATTTCAGAAATCATTGCAATCTCCACTACAGAATGTTCCATTCATTCACTGCGAGTCTGGAGTTTATCTGATTCTCCACTCCCGCCTGGTTAACATTACACCACTTGTGAATGTCCAAGTAAGCCAATGCTGGTTTTCAGAGGCCTGTTCATACTCGCAGCCGTGCTGTTTAATTGACAATTCACTCCACCCTGTTCAGCTCTTCATTGTCCCACCACACTACCAGCCTTCAGAAATCTTTGTTATCTCCACTACAGAATGTTCCATTCATTCACTGCGAATCTGGAATTCATCTGACTCTCAACTCCACGCAGGTTTTCATTACACCACTGTTGAATGTCCAAGTAACCCAATGCTGGTTTTCAGCGGCCTGTTCATATTCGCAGCCCTGCTGTTTACTTGGCTATCGATTCAAGCCTGGTCAGCTCTTCATTTTCCTGTCCACACAACACAGGCTTCAGAAATCATTGGAATCTCCTCTACAGAATGTTCCATTCATTCACTGCGAATGTGGAATTCAACTGACTCTCCACTCCATGCAGGTTTTCCTTACACCACTGATGAATGTCCAAGTAACCCAATGCTGGTTTTCAGCTGCATGTTCACACTCGCAGCCATGCTATACAATTGGCTTTCCACTAAATCCTGATTAGTTCTTGATTTTCCTTCCACACGACCCAGCCTTCAGAAATCGTTGGAATCTCCACTAGAGAATGTTCCATTCATTCACTGCGAATCTGGAATTCCTCTGAACCTCCACTCCCGGCAGGTTTTCGTTACACCACTGTTGAATGTCCAAGTAACCCAATGTTTTAAGTGTTTTCTTCACAAGCGCAGTGGTGCTGTTCAATTGGCTATCCACTCAACCCTGGCCAGCTCTACATTTTCCTGTCCACACCACAGAGACTGGAGAAATCATTGTTATCTCCACTACAGAATGTTCCATTCATTCACAGCGAATCTGGAATTCATCTGAATCTCCACTCCCGGCAGGTTTTCGTGACACCACTGGTAAATATCCAAGTAAGCCAATGCTGGTTTTAAGTGGCCTGCTCATACTCTCAGCCGTGCTGTTCAATTTGCTATCCACTCAACCCTCTTCAGCTCCATTTTCCTGTCCACATAACCCAAACTTCAGAAACAATTGGTATCTCCTCCACAGAATGTTCCATTCATTGACGGCAAATCTGAAATTCATCTAATTCTCATCTCCCGTCAGGTTTTCGTTACACCACTTGTGAATGTCCAATTAAGCCAAAGCTGGTTTTCAGTGGCCTGTTCTTACTACGAGACGTGCTGTTCATTTGGCTATCCATTCCACCCTGTTCAGCTCTACATTTTCGTGTCCACAAAACCCAGCCTTCAGAAATCATTGGAATCACCACTAGAGAATGTTCCATTCATTCACTGCGAATCTGGAATTCATCTGAATCTCCACTCCCGGCAGGTTTTCATTGCACCACTGCTGAATGTTCAAGTAACGCAATGATGGTTTTCAGCGGTCTATTCACACTCGAACCCGTGCTGTTCACGGTCTAGCGACTCAACACTGGTGAGTTCTTCTTTTTCCAGTTCAGACAATACAAACCTCAGAAACCATTGCAATCTACACTACAGAATGTTTCATTCATTCAGGCGAATCTTGAATTCATCTTGTTCTCCACTCCCAGCAGGTTTTCGTTTCACCACTGGTGAATGTCCAAGCAACCCAAGGCTGGTTTCAGCTGCGTGTTAACACTCGCAGCCGTGCTGTTCAATTGGCTATCCAGTGAACGCTGGTTAGCTCTTGATTTTCCTTCCACACACCGAGCCTTCAGAAATCATTCTTATCTCCACTTCAGAATGTTCCATTCGTTCCCTGCGAATCTGGAATTCCTCTGACTCTCCACACCAGGCAGATTTTCCTAACAACACTGGTGAATGACCAGGTAATCCAATGCTGGTTTTCAGCGGCTGTTCACACTCACAGCCTTGCTGTTCAATTGGCAATCCAGTCAAACCTAGTCAGCTCTTCATTTTCCTGTCCACACAACCCAGCGTTCAGAAATCATTGGAATCTCTACTACAGAAATTTCCATTCATTCACTGTGAATCTGGAAATACTCTGAATCTGCATTCCAGGAAGGCTTTCGTTACACCACTGATGAATGTCCAAGTAATGCAATGCTGCTTCTTAGTGGTCTGTTCACACTCGAAACCGTGCTGTTCATTGGCTATCCACTCAATATCGGTCAGCTCTTCAATATCCTGTCCAGACTATCCAGATTCCTAAATGTTGGCAATCACCACTACAGAATGTTCCATTCAATCACGCGAATCTGGAATTCATCAGAGTCTCCACTCCTGGAAGGTTTTCGTGACACCACTGGTAAATGTCCAAGGAAGACAATGCTGGTTTTAAGCCGCCTGCTAACACACTCAGCCGTGCTGTTCAATTTGCTATCCACCCAACCCTATTCAGCTCTACATTTTCCTGTCCTCATAACCCAACCTTCAGAAATAATTGGTATCTCCTCCACAGAATGTTCCGTTCATTCACTGCGAATCTTAAATTCATCTGACTCTCAACTCCCGGCGGGTTATCGTTACACCACTTGTGAATGTCCAAGTAAGCCAATGCTGGTTTTCAGTGGCCTGTTCATACTAAGAGACGTGCTGTTCATTTGGCTATCCACTCCACCCTGTTCAGCTCTACATTTTCGTGTCCACAAAACCCAGCCTTCAGAAATCATTGGAATCACCACTAGAGAATGTTCCATTCATTCACTGCGAATCTGGAATTCCTCTGAACCTCCACTCCTGGCAGGTTTTCGTTACGCCACTGGTGAATGTCCAAGTAACTCAATCCTGGTTTTCAGAGGCATGTTCAACTCGCAGAAGTGCTGTTCAATGGGCTATCCACTCAATATTGGTCAGCTCTTCATTTTCCTCTCCACACAAACCAGCCTTCAGAAATCATTGGGCTCTCCACTACAGACTGTTCCATTCATTCACTGCGATTCTGCAATTCATCTGACTCTCCGCTCCAGGCAGGTTTTCATTACAGCACTGGTGAATGACCAAGTAATCCAATGCTGGTTTTCAGCCGCCTTTTCACACTCGCAGTGTGCTGTTCAATTGTCTATCCACTCAAACCTGGTCAGCCTTTCATTTTCTTTTCCACAATATCAGACTTCAGAAATCATTGGAATCGCCAGTACAGAATGTTCCATTCATTCACTGCCAATCTGGAATTCATCTGAATCTGCACTCCAGGTAGGCTTTCATTACACCACTTATGAATGTCCAAGTAACACAATGCTGGTTTTCAGCGGTCTGTTCACACTCTAAGCCCTGCTTTTTACTGGGTATCCACACAACTGTGGTCAGCTCTTCATTTTCATGTCCAAACAATCCAGACTTGAGAAATCATTGCAATCTCCAGTACAGAATGTTCCATTCATTCACTGCGAATCTGGAATTCAACTGAATCTCCACTACCTGCAGATTTATCTTACACCACTTGTGAATGTCCAAGTAAAACAATGCTGGTTTTCAGAGGCCTGTTCATGTTCGCAGTCGTGCTGTTCAATTGGCTATCCACTCAACCTGTTTTGCTCCTCATTTTCCTGTGCACACAACCCAGCCTTCAGAAATCATTGTAATCTCCACTACAGGATGTTCCATTCATTCACTGGGAATCTGGAATTCATCTGAATCTGCACTCCACGCAGGCTTTCGTTACACCACTGCTGAAAGTCGAAGTAATGCAATACTGGTTTTCAGTGGTCTGTTCACATTCGAAGCCGAGGCTTTTTACAGGCTATCCACTCAACACTGGTCAGCTCTTCATTTTCGTGTCCCCACAATCCAGATTTCAGAAATCATTGCAATCTCCACTACAGAATGTTCCATTCATTCACTGCGAGTCTGGAGTTTATCTGATTCTCCACTCCCGCCTGGTTAACATTACACCACTTGTGAATGTCCAAGTAAGCCAATGCTGGTTTTCAGAGGCCTGTTCATACTCGCAGCCGTGCTGTTTAATTGACAATTCACTCCACCCTGTTCAGCTCTTCATTGTCCCACCACACTACCAGCCTTCAGAAATCTTTGTTATCTCCACTACAGAATGTTCCATTCATTCACTGCGAATCTGGAATTCATCTGACTCTCAACTCCACGCAGGTTTTCATTACACCACTGTTGAATGTCCAAGTAACCCAATGCTGGTTTTCAGCGGCCTGTTCATATTCGCAGCCCTGCTGTTTACTTGGCTATCGATTCAAGCCTGGTCAGCTCTTCATTTTCCTGTCCACACAACACAGGCTTCAGAAATCATTGGAATCTCCTCTACAGAATGTTCCATTCATTCACTGCGAATGTGGAATTCAACTGACTCTCCACTCCATGCAGGTTTTCCTTACACCACTGATGAATGTCCAAGTAACCCAATGCTGGTTTTCAGCTGCATGTTCACACTCGCAGCCATGCTATACAATTGGCTTTCCACTAAATCCTGATTAGTTCTTGATTTTCCTTCCACACGACCCAGCCTTCAGAAATCGTTGGAATCTCCACTAGAGAATGTTCCATTCATTCACTGCGAATCTGGAATTCCTCTGAACCTCCACTCCCGGCAGGTTTTCGTTACACCACTGTTGAATGTCCAAGTAACCCAATGTTTTAAGTGTTTTCTTCACAAGCGCAGTGGTGCTGTTCAATTGGCTATCCACTCAACCCTGGCCAGCTCTACATTTTCCTGTCCACACCACAGAGACTGGAGAAATCATTGTTATCTCCACTACAGAATGTTCCATTCATTCACAGCGAATCTGGAATTCATCTGAATCTCCACTCCCGGCAGGTTTTCGTGACACCACTGGTAAATATCCAAGTAAGCCAATGCTGGTTTTAAGTGGCCTGCTCATACTCTCAGCCGTGCTGTTCAATTTGCTATCCACTCAACCCTCTTCAGCTCCATTTTCCTGTCCACATAACCCAAACTTCAGAAACAATTGGTATCTCCTCCACAGAATGTTCCATTCATTGACGGCAAATCTGAAATTCATCTAATTCTCATCTCCCGTCAGGTTTTCGTTACACCACTTGTGAATGTCCAATTAAGCCAAAGCTGGTTTTCAGTGGCCTGTTCTTACTACGAGACGTGCTGTTCATTTGGCTATCCATTCCACCCTGTTCAGCTCTACATTTTCGTGTCCACAAAACCCAGCCTTCAGAAATCATTGGAATCACCACTAGAGAATGTTCCATTCATTCACTGCGAATCTGGAATTCATCTGAATCTCCACTCCCGGCAGGTTTTCATTGCACCACTGCTGAATGTTCAAGTAACGCAATGATGGTTTTCAGCGGTCTATTCACACTCGAACCCGTGCTGTTCACGGTCTAGCGACTCAACACTGGTGAGTTCTTCTTTTTCCAGTTCAGACAATACAAACCTCAGAAACCATTGCAATCTACACTACAGAATGTTTCATTCATTCAGGCGAATCTTGAATTCATCTTGTTCTCCACTCCCAGCAGGTTTTCGTTTCACCACTGGTGAATGTCCAAGCAACCCAAGGCTGGTTTCAGCTGCGTGTTAACACTCGCAGCCGTGCTGTTCAATTGGCTATCCAGTGAACGCTGGTTAGCTCTTGATTTTCCTTCCACACACCGAGCCTTCAGAAATCATTCTTATCTCCACTTCAGAATGTTCCATTCGTTCCCTGCGAATCTGGAATTCCTCTGACTCTCCACACCAGGCAGATTTTCCTAACAACACTGGTGAATGACCAGGTAATCCAATGCTGGTTTTCAGCGGCTGTTCACACTCACAGCCTTGCTGTTCAATTGGCAATCCAGTCAAACCTAGTCAGCTCTTCATTTTCCTGTCCACACAACCCAGCGTTCAGAAATCATTGGAATCTCTACTACAGAAATTTCCATTCATTCACTGTGAATCTGGAAATACTCTGAATCTGCATTCCAGGAAGGCTTTCGTTACACCACTGATGAATGTCCAAGTAATGCAATGCTGCTTCTTAGTGGTCTGTTCACACTCGAAACCGTGCTGTTCATTGGCTATCCACTCAATATCGGTCAGCTCTTCAATATCCTGTCCAGACTATCCAGATTCCTAAATGTTGGCAATCACCACTACAGAATGTTCCATTCAATCACGCGAATCTGGAATTCATCAGAGTCTCCACTCCTGGAAGGTTTTCGTGACACCACTGGTAAATGTCCAAGGAAGACAATGCTGGTTTTAAGCCGCCTGCTAACACACTCAGCCGTGCTGTTCAATTTGCTATCCACCCAACCCTATTCAGCTCTACATTTTCCTGTCCTCATAACCCAACCTTCAGAAATAATTGGTATCTCCTCCACAGAATGTTCCGTTCATTCACTGCGAATCTTAAATTCATCTGACTCTCAACTCCCGGCGGGTTATCGTTACACCACTTGTGAATGTCCAAGTAAGCCAATGCTGGTTTTCAGTGGCCTGTTCATACTAAGAGACGTGCTGTTCATTTGGCTATCCACTCCATCCTGTTCAGCTCTACATTCTCGTGTCCACAAAACCCAGCCTTCAGAAATCATTGGAATCACCACTAGAGAATGTTCCATTCATTCACTGCGAATCTGGAATTCCTCTGAACCTCCACTCCTGGCAGGTTTTCGTTACGCCACTGGTGAATGTCCAAGTAACTCAATCCTGGTTTTCAGAGGCATGTTCAACTCGCAGAAGTGCTGTTCAATGGGCTATCCACTCAATATTGGTCAGCTCTTCATTTTCCTCTCCACACAAACCAGCCTTCAGAAATCATTGGGCTCTCCACTACAGACTGTTCCATTCATTCACTGCGATTCTGCAATTCATCTGACTCTCCGCTCCAGGCAGGTTTTCATTACAGCACTGGTGAATGACCAAGTAATCCAATGCTGGTTTTCAGCCGCCTTTTCACACTCGCAGTGTGCTGTTCAATTGTCTATCCACTCAAACCTGGTCAGCCTTTCATTTTCTTTTCCACAATATCAGACTTCAGAAATCATTGGAATCGCCAGTACAGAATGTTCCATTCATTCACTGCCAATCTGGAATTCATCTGAATCTGCACTCCAGGTAGGCTTTCATTACACCACTTATGAATGTCCAAGTAACACAATGCTGGTTTTCAGCGGTCTGTTCACACTCTAAGCCCTGCTTTTTACTGGGTATCCACACAACTGTGGTCAGCTCTTCATTTTCATGTCCAAACAATCCAGACTTGAGAAATCATTGCAATCTCCAGTACAGAATGTTCCATTCATTCACTGCGAATCTGGAATTCAACTGAATCTCCACTACCTGCAGATTTATCTTACACCACTTGTGAATGTCCAAGTAAAACAATGCTGGTTTTCAGAGGCCTGTTCATGTTCGCAGTCGTGCTGTTCAATTGGCTATCCACTCAACCTGTTTTGCTCCTCATTTTCCTGTGCACACAACCCAGCCTTCAGAAATCATTGTAATCTCCACTACAGGATGTTCCATTCATTCACTGGGAATCTGGAATTCATCTGAATCTGCACTCCACGCAGGCTTTCGTTACACCACTGCTGAAAGTCGAAGTAATGCAATACTGGTTTTCAGTGGTCTGTTCACATTCGAAGCCGAGGCTTTTTACAGGCTATCCACTCAACACTGGTCAGCTCTTCATTTTCGTGTCCCCACAATCCAGATTTCAGAAATCATTGCAATCTCCACTACAGAATGTTCCATTCATTCACTGCGAGTCTGGAGTTTATCTGATTCTCCACTCCCGCCTGGTTAACATTACACCACTTGTGAATGTCCAAGTAAGCCAATGCTGGTTTTCAGAGGCCTGTTCATACTCGCAGCCGTGCTGTTTAATTGACAATTCACTCCACCCTGTTCAGCTCTTCATTGTCCCACCACACTACCAGCCTTCAGAAATCTTTGTTATCTCCACTACAGAATGTTCCATTCATTCACTGCGAATCTGGAATTCATCTGACTCTCAACTCCACGCAGGTTTTCATTACACCACTGTTGAATGTCCAAGTAACCCAATGCTGGTTTTCAGCGGCCTGTTCATATTCGCAGCCCTGCTGTTTACTTGGCTATCGATTCAAGCCTGGTCAGCTCTTCATTTTCCTGTCCACACAACACAGGCTTCAGAAATCATTGGAATCTCCTCTACAGAATGTTCCATTCATTCACTGCGAATGTGGAATTCAACTGACTCTCCACTCCATGCAGGTTTTCCTTACACCACTGATGAATGTCCAAGTAACCCAATGCTGGTTTTCAGCTGCATGTTCACACTCGCAGCCATGCTATACAATTGGCTTTCCACTAAATCCTGATTAGTTCTTGATTTTCCTTCCACACGACCCAGCCTTCAGAAATCGTTGGAATCTCCACTAGAGAATGTTCCATTCATTCACTGCGAATCTGGAATTCCTCTGAACCTCCACTCCCGGCAGGTTTTCGTTACACCACTGTTGAATGTCCAAGTAACCCAATGTTTTAAGTGTTTTCTTCACAAGCGCAGTGGTGCTGTTCAATTGGCTATCCACTCAACCCTGGCCAGCTCTACATTTTCCTGTCCACACCACAGAGACTGGAGAAATCATTGTTATCTCCACTACAGAATGTTCCATTCATTCACAGCGAATCTGGAATTCATCTGAATCTCCACTCCCGGCAGGTTTTCGTGACACCACTGGTAAATATCCAAGTAAGCCAATGCTGGTTTTAAGTGGCCTGCTCATACTCTCAGCCGTGCTGTTCAATTTGCTATCCACTCAACCCTCTTCAGCTCCATTTTCCTGTCCACATAACCCAAACTTCAGAAACAATTGGTATCTCCTCCAGAGAATGTTCCATTCATTGACGGCAAATCTGAAATTCATCTAATTCTCATCTCCCGTCAGGTTTTCGTTACACCACTTGTGAATGTCCAATTAAGCCAAAGCTGGTTTTCAGTGGCCTGTTCTTACTACGAGACGTGCTGTTCATTTGGCTATCCATTCCACCCTGTTCAGCTCTACATTTTCGTGTCCACAAAACCCAGCCTTCAGAAATCATTGGAATCACCACTAGAGAATGTTCCATTCATTCACTGCGAATCTGGAATTCATCTGAATCTCCACTCCCGGCAGGTTTTCATTGCACCACTGCTGAATGTTCAAGTAACGCAATGATGGTTTTCAGCGGTCTATTCACACTCGAACCCGTGCTGTTCACGGTCTAGCGACTCAACACTGGTGAGTTCTTCTTTTTCCAGTTCAGACAATACAAACCTCAGAAACCATTGCAATCTACACTACAGAATGTTTCATTCATTCAGGCGAATCTTGAATTCATCTTGTTCTCCACTCCCAGCAGGTTTTCGTTTCACCACTGGTGAATGTCCAAGCAACCCAAGGCTGGTTTCAGCTGCGTGTTAACACTCGCAGCCGTGCTGTTCAATTGGCTATCCAGTGAACGCTGGTTAGCTCTTGATTTTCCTTCCACACACCGAGCCTTCAGAAATCATTCTTATCTCCACTTCAGAATGTTCCATTCGTTCCCTGCGAATCTGGAATTCCTCTGACTCTCCACACCAGGCAGATTTTCCTAACAACACTGGTGAATGACCAGGTAATCCAATGCTGGTTTTCAGCGGCTGTTCACACTCACAGCCTTGCTGTTCAATTGGCAATCCAGTCAAACCTAGTCAGCTCTTCATTTTCCTGTCCACACAACCCAGCGTTCAGAAATCATTGGAATCTCTACTACAGAAATTTCCATTCATTCACTGTGAATCTGGAAATACTCTGAATCTGCATTCCAGGAAGGCTTTCGTTACACCACTGATGAATGTCCAAGTAATGCAATGCTGCTTCTTAGTGGTCTGTTCACACTCGAAACCGTGCTCTTCATTGGCTATCCACTCAATATCGGTCAGCTCTTCAATATCCTGTCCAGACTATCCAGATTCCTAAATGTTGGCAATCACCACTACAGAATGTTCCATTCAATCACGCGAATCTGGAATTCATCAGAGTCTCCACTCCTGGAAGGTTTTCGTGACACCACTGGTAAATGTCCAAGGAAGACAATGCTGGTTTTAAGCCGCCTGCTAACACACTCAGCCGTGCTGTTCAATTTGCTATCCACCCAACCCTATTCAGCTCTACATTTTCCTGTCCTCATAACCCAACCTTCAGAAATAATTGGTATCTCCTCCACAGAATGTTCCGTTCATTCACTGCGAATCTTAAATTCATCTGACTCTCAACTCCCGGCGGGTTATCGTTACACCACTTGTGAATGTC
Organism: Sorex fumeus; assembly: GCF_029834395.1. Taxonomy (NCBI): domain Eukaryota; kingdom Metazoa; phylum Chordata; class Mammalia; order Eulipotyphla; family Soricidae; genus Sorex; species Sorex fumeus. The sequence continues at coordinate 661,792 of NW_026606272.1, forward strand.
CAAGTAAGCCAATGCTGGTTTTCAGTGGCCTGTTCATACTAAGAGACGTGCTGTTCATTTGGCTATCCACTCCATCCTGTTCAGCTCTACATTCTCGTGTCCACAAAACCCAGCCTTCAGAAATCATTGGAATCACCACTAGAGAATGTTCCATTCATTCACTGCGAATCTGGAATTCCTCTGAACCTCCACTCCTGGCAGGTTTTCGTTACGCCACTGGTGAATGTCCAAGTAACTCAATACTGGTTTTCAGAGGCATGTTCAACTCGCAGAAGTGCTGTTCAATGGGCTATCCACTCAATATTGGTCAGCTCTTCATTTTCCTCTCCACACAAACCAGCCTTCAGAAATCATTGGGCTCTCCACTACAGACTGTTCCATTCATTCACTGCGATTCTGCAATTCATCTGACTCTCCGCTCCAGGCAGGTTTTCATTACAGCACTGGTGAATGACCAAGTAATCCAATGCTGGTTTTCAGCCGCCTTTTCACACTCGCAGTGTGCTGTTCAATTGTCTATCCACTCAAACCTGGTCAGCCTTTCATTTTCTTTTCCACAATATCAGACTTCAGAAATCATTGGAATCGCCAGTACAGAATGTTCCATTCATTCACTGCCAATCTGGAATTCATCTGAATCTGCACTCCAGGTAGGCTTTCATTACACCACTTATGAATGTCCAAGTAACACAATGCTGGTTTTCAGCGGTCTGTTCACACTCTAAGCCCTGCTTTTTACTGGGTATCCACACAACTGTGGTCAGCTCTTCATTTTCATGTCCAAACAATCCAGACTTGAGAAATCATTGCAATCTCCAGTACAGAATGTTCCATTCATTCACTGCGAATCTGGAATTCAACTGAATCTCCACTACCTGCAGATTTATCTTACACCACTTGTGAATGTCCAAGTAAAACAATGCTGGTTTTCAGAGGCCTGTTCATGTTCGCAGTCGTGCTGTTCAATTGGCTATCCACTCAACCTGTTTTGCTCCTCATTTTCCTGTGCACACAACCCAGCCTTCAGAAATCATTGTAATCTCCACTACAGGATGTTCCATTCATTCACTGGGAATCTGGAATTCATCTGAATCTGCACTCCACGCAGGCTTTCGTTACACCACTGCTGAAAGTCGAAGTAATGCAATACTGGTTTTCAGTGGTCTGTTCACATTCGAAGCCGAGGCTTTTTACAGGCTATCCACTCAACACTGGTCAGCTCTTCATTTTCGTGTCCCCACAATCCAGATTTCAGAAATCATTGCAATCTCCACTACAGAATGTTCCATTCATTCACTGCGAGTCTGGAGTTTATCTGATTCTCCACTCCCGCCTGGTTAACATTACACCACTTGTGAATGTCCAAGTAAGCCAATGCTGGTTTTCAGAGGCCTGTTCATACTCGCAGCCGTGCTGTTTAATTGACAATTCACTCCACCCTGTTCAGCTCTTCATTGTCCCACCACACTACCAGCCTTCAGAAATCTTTGTTATCTCCACTACAGAATGTTCCATTCATTCACTGCGAATCTGGAATTCATCTGACTCTCAACTCCACGCAGGTTTTCATTACACCACTGTTGAATGTCCAAGTAACCCAATGCTGGTTTTCAGCGGCCTGTTCATATTCGCAGCCCTGCTGTTTACTTGGCTATCGATTCAAGCCTGGTCAGCTCTTCATTTTCCTGTCCACACAACACAGGCTTCAGAAATCATTGGAATCTCCTCTACAGAATGTTCCATTCATTCACTGCGAATGTGGAATTCAACTGACTCTCCACTCCATGCAGGTTTTCCTTACACCACTGATGAATGTCCAAGTAACCCAATGCTGGTTTTCAGCTGCATGTTCACACTCGCAGCCATGCTATACAATTGGCTTTCCACTAAATCCTGATTAGTTCTTGATTTTCCTTCCACACGACCCAGCCTTCAGAAATCGTTGGAATCTCCACTAGAGAATGTTCCATTCATTCACTGCGAATCTGGAATTCCTCTGAACCTCCACTCCCGGCAGGTTTTCGTTACACCACTGTTGAATGTCCAAGTAACCCAATGTTTTAAGTGTTTTCTTCACAAGCGCAGTGGTGCTGTTCAATTGGCTATCCACTCAACCCTGGCCAGCTCTACATTTTCCTGTCCACACCACAGAGACTGGAGAAATCATTGTTATCTCCACTACAGAATGTTCCATTCATTCACAGCGAATCTGGAATTCATCTGAATCTCCACTCCCGGCAGGTTTTCGTGACACCACTGGTAAATATCCAAGTAAGCCAATGCTGGTTTTAAGTGGCCTGCTCATACTCTCAGCCGTGCTGTTCAATTTGCTATCCACTCAACCCTCTTCAGCTCCATTTTCCTGTCCACATAACCCAAACTTCAGAAACAATTGGTATCTCCTCCACAGAATGTTCCATTCATTGACGGCAAATCTGAAATTCATCTAATTCTCAACTCCCGTCAGGTTTTCGTTACACCACTTGTGAATGTCCAATTAAGCCAAAGCTGGTTTTCAGTGGCCTGTTCTTACTACGAGACGTGCTGTTCATTTGGCTATCCATTCCACCCTGTTCAGCTCTACATTTTCGTGTCCACAAAACCCAGCCTTCAGAAATCATTGGAATCACCACTAGAGAATGTTCCATTCATTCACTGCGAATCTGGAATTCATCTGAATCTCCACTCCCGGCAGGTTTTCATTGCACCACTGCTGAATGTTCAAGTAACGCAATGATGGTTTTCAGCGGTCTATTCACACTCGAACCCGTGCTGTTCACGGTCTAGCGACTCAACACTGGTGAGTTCTTCTTTTTCCAGTTCAGACAATACAAACCTCAGAAACCATTGCAATCTACACTACAGAATGTTTCATTCATTCAGGCGAATCTTGAATTCATCTTGTTCTCCACTCCCAGCAGGTTTTCGTTTCACCACTGGTGAATGTCCAAGCAACCCAAGGCTGGTTTCAGCTGCGTGTTAACACTCGCAGCCGTGCTGTTCAATTGGCTATCCAGTGAACGCTGGTTAGCTCTTGATTTTCCTTCCACACACCGAGCCTTCAGAAATCATTCTTATCTCCACTTCAGAATGTTCCATTCGTTCCCTGCGAATCTGGAATTCCTCTGACTCTCCACACCAGGCAGATTTTCCTAACAACACTGGTGAATGACCAGGTAATCCAATGCTGGTTTTCAGCGGCTGTTCACACTCACAGCCTTGCTGTTCAATTGGCAATCCAGTCAAACCTAGTCAGCTCTTCATTTTCCTGTCCACACAACCCAGCGTTCAGAAATCATTGGAATCTCTACTACAGAAATTTCCATTCATTCACTGTGAATCTGGAAATACTCTGAATCTGCATTCCAGGAAGGCTTTCGTTACACCACTGATGAATGTCCAAGTAATGCAATGCTGCTTCTTAGTGGTCTGTTCACACTCGAAACCGTGCTGTTCATTGGCTATCCACTCAATATCGGTCAGCTCTTCAATATCCTGTCCAGACTATCCAGATTCCTAAATGTTGGCAATCACCACTACAGAATGTTCCATTCAATCACGCGAATCTGGAATTCATCAGAGTCTCCACTCCTGGAAGGTTTTCGTGACACCACTGGTAAATGTCCAAGGAAGACAATGCTGGTTTTAAGCCGCCTGCTAACACACTCAGCCGTGCTGTTCAATTTGCTATCCACCCAACCCTATTCAGCTCTACATTTTCCTGTCCTCATAACCCAACCTTCAGAAATAATTGGTATCTCCTCCACAGAATGTTCCGTTCATTCACTGCGAATCTTAAATTCATCTGACTCTCAACTCCCGGCGGGTTATCGTTACACCACTTTTGAATGTCCAAGTAAGCCAATGCTGGTTTTCAGTGGCCTGTTCATACTAAGAGACGTGCTGTTCATTTGGCTATCCACTCCATCCTGTTCAGCTCTACATTCTCGTGTCCACAAAACCCAGCCTTCAGAAATCATTGGAATCACCACTAGAGAATGTTCCATTCATTCACTGCGAATCTGGAATTCCTCTGAACCTCCACTCCTGGCAGGTTTTCGTTACGCCACTGGTGAATGTCCAAGTAACTCAATACTGGTTTTCAGAGGCATGTTCAACTCGCAGAAGTGCTGTTCAATGGGCTATCCACTCAATATTGGTCAGCTCTTCATTTTCCTCTCCACACAAACCAGCCTTCAGAAATCATTGGGCTCTCCACTACAGACTGTTCCATTCATTCACTGCGATTCTGCAATTCATCTGACTCTCCGCTCCAGGCAGGTTTTCATTACAGCACTGGTGAATGACCAAGTAATCCAATGCTGGTTTTCAGCCGCCTTTTCACACTCGCAGTGTGCTGTTCAATTGTCTATCCACTCAAACCTGGTCAGCCTTTCATTTTCTTTTCCACAATATCAGACTTCAGAAATCATTGGAATCGCCAGTACAGAATGTTCCATTCATTCACTGCCAATCTGGAATTCATCTGAATCTGCACTCCAGGTAGGCTTTCATTACACCACTTATGAATGTCCAAGTAACACAATGCTGGTTTTCAGCGGTCTGTTCACACTCTAAGCCCTGCTTTTTACTGGGTATCCACACAACTGTGGTCAGCTCTTCATTTTCATGTCCAAACAATCCAGACTTGAGAAATCATTGCAATCTCCAGTACAGAATGTTCCATTCATTCACTGCGAATCTGGAATTCAACTGAATCTCCACTACCTGCAGATTTATCTTACACCACTTGTGAATGTCCAAGTAAAACAATGCTGGTTTTCAGAGGCCTGTTCATGTTCGCAGTCGTGCTGTTCAATTGGCTATCCACTCAACCTGTTTTGCTCCTCATTTTCCTGTGCACACAACCCAGCCTTCAGAAATCATTGTAATCTCCACTACAGGATGTTCCATTCATTCACTGGGAATCTGGAATTCATCTGAATCTGCACTCCACGCAGGCTTTCGTTACACCACTGCTGAAAGTCGAAGTAATGCAATACTGGTTTTCAGTGGTCTGTTCACATTCGAAGCCGAGGCTTTTTACAGGCTATCCACTCAACACTGGTCAGCTCTTCATTTTCGTGTCCCCACAATCCAGATTTCAGAAATCATTGCAATCTCCACTACAGAATGTTCCATTCATTCACTGCGAGTCTGGAGTTTATCTGATTCTCCACTCCCGCCTGGTTAACATTACACCACTTGTGAATGTCCAAGTAAGCCAATGCTGGTTTTCAGAGGCCTGTTCATACTCGCAGCCGTGCTGTTTAATTGACAATTCACTCCACCCTGTTCAGCTCTTCATTGTCCCACCACACTACCAGCCTTCAGAAATCTTTGTTATCTCCACTACAGAATGTTCCATTCATTCACTGCGAATCTGGAATTCATCTGACTCTCAACTCCACGCAGGTTTTCATTACACCACTGTTGAATGTCCAAGTAACCCAATGCTGGTTTTCAGCGGCCTGTTCATATTCGCAGCCCTGCTGTTTACTTGGCTATCGATTCAAGCCTGGTCAGCTCTTCATTTTCCTGTCCACACAACACAGGCTTCAGAAATCATTGGAATCTCCTCTACAGAATGTTCCATTCATTCACTGCGAATGTGGAATTCAACTGACTCTCCACTCCATGCAGGTTTTCCTTACACCACTGATGAATGTCCAAGTAACCCAATGCTGGTTTTCAGCTGCATGTTCACACTCGCAGCCATGCTATACAATTGGCTTTCCACTAAATCCTGATTAGTTCTTGATTTTCCTTCCACACGACCCAGCCTTCAGAAATCGTTGGAATCTCCACTAGAGAATGTTCCATTCATTCACTGCGAATCTGGAATTCCTCTGAACCTCCACTCCCGGCAGGTTTTCGTTACACCACTGTTGAATGTCCAAGTAACCCAATGTTTTAAGTGTTTTCTTCACAAGCGCAGTGGTGCTGTTCAATTGGCTATCCACTCAACCCTGGCCAGCTCTACATTTTCCTGTCCACACCACAGAGACTGGAGAAATCATTGTTATCTCCACTACAGAATGTTCCATTCATTCACAGCGAATCTGGAATTCATCTGAATCTCCACTCCCGGCAGGTTTTCGTGACACCACTGGTAAATATCCAAGTAAGCCAATGCTGGTTTTAAGTGGCCTGCTCATACTCTCAGCCGTGCTGTTCAATTTGCTATCCACTCAACCCTCTTCAGCTCCATTTTCCTGTCCACATAACCCAAACTTCAGAAACAATTGGTATCTCCTCCACAGAATGTTCCATTCATTGACGGCAAATCTGAAATTCATCTAATTCTCAACTCCCGTCAGGTTTTCGTTACACCACTTGTGAATGTCCAATTAAGCCAAAGCTGGTTTTCAGTGGCCTGTTCTTACTACGAGACGTGCTGTTCATTTGGCTATCCATTCCACCCTGTTCAGCTCTACATTTTCGTGTCCACAAAACCCAGCCTTCAGAAATCATTGGAATCACCACTAGAGAATGTTCCATTCATTCACTGCGAATCTGGAATTCATCTGAATCTCCACTCCCGGCAGGTTTTCATTGCACCACTGCTGAATGTTCAAGTAACGCAATGATGGTTTTCAGCGGTCTATTCACACTCGAACCCGTGCTGTTCACGGTCTAGCGACTCAACACTGGTGAGTTCTTCTTTTTCCAGTTCAGACAATACAAACCTCAGAAACCATTGCAATCTACACTACAGAATGTTTCATTCATTCAGGCGAATCTTGAATTCATCTTGTTCTCCACTCCCAGCAGGTTTTCGTTTCACCACTGGTGAATGTCCAAGCAACCCAAGGCTGGTTTCAGCTGCGTGTTAACACTCGCAGCCGTGCTGTTCAATTGGCTATCCAGTGAACGCTGGTTAGCTCTTGATTTTCCTTCCACACACCGAGCCTTCAGAAATCATTCTTATCTCCACTTCAGAATGTTCCATTCGTTCCCTGCGAATCTGGAATTCCTCTGACTCTCCACACCAGGCAGATTTTCCTAACAACACTGGTGAATGACCAGGTAATCCAATGCTGGTTTTCAGCGGCTGTTCACACTCACAGCCTTGCTGTTCAATTGGCAATCCAGTCAAACCTAGTCAGCTCTTCATTTTCCTGTCCACACAACCCAGCGTTCAGAAATCATTGGAATCTCTACTACAGAAATTTCCATTCATTCACTGTGAATCTGGAAATACTCTGAATCTGCATTCCAGGAAGGCTTTCGTTACACCACTGATGAATGTCCAAGTAATGCAATGCTGCTTCTTAGTGGTCTGTTCACACTCGAAACCGTGCTCTTCATTGGCTATCCACTCAATATCGGTCAGCTCTTCAATATCCTGTCCAGACTATCCAGATTCCTAAATGTTGGCAATCACCACTACAGAATGTTCCATTCAATCACGGGAATCTGGAATTCATCAGAGTCTCCACTCCTGGAAGGTTTTCGTGACACCACTGGTAAATGTCCAAGGAAGACAATGCTGGTTTTAAGCCGCCTGCTAACACACTCAGCCGTGCTGTTCAATTTGCTATCCACCCAACCCTATTCAGCTCTACATTTTCCTGTCCTCATAACCCAACCTTCAGAAATAATTGGTATCTCCTCCACAGAATGTTCCGTTCATTCACTGCGAATCTTAAATTCATCTGACTCTCAACTCCCGGCGGGTTATCGTTACACCACTTGTGAATGTCCAAGTAAGCCAATGCTGGTTTTCAGTGGCCTGTTCATACTAAGAGACGTGCTGTTCATTTGGCTATCCACTCCACCCTGTTCAGCTCTACATTTTCGTGTCCACAAAACCCAGCCTTCAGAAATCATTGGAATCACCACTAGAGAATGTTCCATTCATTCACTGCGAATCTGGAATTCCTCTGAACCTCCACTCCTGGCAGGTTTTCGTTACGCCACTGGTGAATGTCCAAGTAACTCAATACTGGTTTTCAGAGGCATGTTCAACTCGCAGAAGTGCTGTTCAATGGGCTATCCACTCAATATTGGTCAGCTCTTCATTTTCCTCTCCACACAAACCAGCCTTCAGAAATCATTGGGCTCTCCACTACAGACTGTTCCATTCATTCACTGCGATTCTGCAATTCATCTGACTCTCCGCTCCAGGCAGGTTTTCATTACAGCACTGGTGAATGACCAAGTAATCCAATGCTGGTTTTCAGCCGCCTTTTCACACTCGCAGTGTGCTGTTCAATTGTCTATCCACTCAAACCTGGTCAGCCTTTCATTTTCTTTTCCACAATATCAGACTTCAGAAATCATTGGAATCGCCAGTACAGAATGTTCCATTCATTCACTGCCAATCTGGAATTCATCTGAATCTGCACTCCAGGTAGGCTTTCATTACACCACTTATGAATGTCCAAGTAACACAATGCTGGTTTTCAGCGGTCTGTTCACACTCTAAGCCCTGCTTTTTACTGGGTATCCACACAACTGTGGTCAGCTCTTCATTTTCATGTCCAAACAATCCAGACTTGAGAAATCATTGCAATCTCCAGTACAGAATGTTCCATTCATTCACTGCGAATCTGGAATTCAACTGAATCTCCACTACCTGCAGATTTATCTTACACCACTTGTGAATGTCCAAGTAAAACAATGCTGGTTTTCAGAGGCCTGTTCATGTTCGCAGTCGTGCTGTTCAATTGGCTATCCACTCAACCTATTTTGCTCCTCATTTTCCTGTGCACACAACCCAGCCTTCAGAAATCATTGTAATCTCCACTACAGGATGTTCCATTCATTCACTGGGAATCTGGAATTCATCTGAATCTGCACTCCACGCAGGCTTTCGTTACACCACTGCTGAAAGTCGAAGTAATGCAATACTGGTTTTCAGTGGTCTCTTCACATTCGAAGCCGAGGCTTTTTACAGGCTATCCACTCAACACTGGTCAGCTCTTCATTTTCGTGTCCCCACAATCCAGATTTCAGAAATCATTGCAATCTCCACTACAGAATGTTCCATTCATTCACTGCGAGTCTGGAGTTTATCTGATTCTCCACTCCCGCCTGGTTAACATTACACCACTTGTGAATGTCCAAGTAAGCCAATGCTGGTTTTCAGAGGCCTGTTCATACTCGCAGCCGTGCTGTTTAATTGACAATTCACTCCACCCTGTTCAGCTCTTCATTGTCCCACCACACTACCAGCCTTCAGAAATCTTTGTTATCTCCACTACAGAATGTTCCATTCATTCACTGCGAATCTGGAATTCATCTGACTCTCAACTCCACGCAGGTTTTCATTACACCACTGTTGAATGTCCAAGTAACCCAATGCTGGTTTTCAGCGGCCTGTTCATATTCGCAGCCCTGCTGTTTACTTGGCTATCGATTCAAGCCTGGTCAGCTCTTCATTTTCCTGTCCACACAACACAGGCTTCAGAAATCATTGGAATCTCCTCTACAGAATGTTCCATTCATTCACTGCGAATGTGGAATTCAACTGACTCTCCACTCCATGCAGGTTTTCCTTACACCACTGATGAATGTCCAAGTAACCCAATGCTGGTTTTCAGCTGCATGTTCACACTCGCAGCCATGCTATACAATTGGCTTTCCACTAAATCCTGATTAGTTCTTGATTTTCCTTCCACACGACCCAGCCTTCAGAAATTGTTGGAATCTCCACTAGAGAATGTTCCATTCATTCACTGCGAATCTGGAATTCCTCTGAACCTCCACTCCCGGCAGGTTTTCGTTACACCACTGTTGAATGTCCAAGTAACCCAATGTTTTAAGTGTTTTCTTCACAAGAGCAGTGGTGCTGTTCAATTGGCTATCCACTCAACCCTGGCCAGCTCTACATTTTCCTGTCCACACCACAGAGACTGGAGAAATCATTGTTATCTCCACTACAGAATGTTCCATTCATTCACAGCGAATCTGGAATTCATCTGAATCTCCACTCCCGGCAGGTTTTCGTGACACCACTGGTAAATATCCAAGTAAGCCAATGCTGGTTTTAAGTGGCCTGCTCATACTCTCAGCCGTGCTGTTCAATTTGCTATCCACTCAACCCTCTTCAGCTCCATTTTCCTGTCCACATAACCCAAACTTCAGAAACAATTGGTATCTCCTCCACAGAATGTTCCATTCATTGACGGCAAATCTGAAATTCATCTAATTCTCAACTCCCGTCAGGTTTTCGTTACACCACTTGTGAATGTCCAATTAAGCCAAAGCTGGTTTTCAGTGGCCTGTTCTTACTACGAGACGTGCTGTTCATTTGGCTATCCATTCCACCCTGTTCAGCTCTACATTTTCGTGTCCACAAAACCCAGCCTTCAGAAATCATTGGAATCACCACTAGAGAATGTTCCATTCATTCACTGCGAATCTGGAATTCATCTGAATCTCCACTCCCGGCAGGTTTTCATTGCACCACTGCTGAATGTTCAAGTAACGCAATGATGGTTTTCAGCGGTCTATTCACACTCGAACCCGTGCTGTTCACGGTCTAGCGACTCAACACTGGTGAGTTCTTCTTTTTCCAGTTCAGACAATACAAACCTCAGAAACCATTGCAATCTACACTACAGAATGTTTCATTCATTCAGGCGAATCTTGAATTCATCTTGTTCTCCACTCCCAGCAGGTTTTCGTTTCACCACTGGTGAATGTCCAAGCAACCCAAGGCTGGTTTCAGCTGCGTGTTAACACTCGCAGCCGTGCTGTTCAATTGGCTATCCAGTGAACGCTGGTTAGCTCTTGATTTTCCTTCCACACACCGAGCCTTCAGAAATCATTCTTATCTCCACTTCAGAATGTTCCATTCGTTCCCTGCGAATCTGGAATTCCTCTGACTCTCCACACCAGGCAGATTTTCCTAACAACACTGGTGAATGACCAGGTAATCCAATGCTGGTTTTCAGCGGCTGTTCACACTCACAGCCTTGCTGTTCAATTGGCAATCCAGTCAAACCTAGTCAGCTCTTCATTTTCCTGTCCACACAACCCAGCGTTCAGAAATCATTGGAATCTCTACTACAGAAATTTCCATTCATTCACTGTGAATCTGGAAATACTCTGAATCTGCATTCCAGGAAGGCTTTCGTTACACCACTGATGAATGTCCAAGTAATGCAATGCTGCTTCTTAGTGGTCTGTTCACACTCGAAACCGTGCTCTTCATTGGCTATCCACTCAATATCGGTCAGCTCTTCAATATCCTGTCCAGACTATCCAGATTCCTAAATGTTGGCAATCACCACTACAGAATGTTCCATTCAATCACGCGAATCTGGAATTCATCAGAGTCTCCACTCCTGGAAGGTTTTCGTGACACCACTGGTAAATGTCCAAGGAAGACAATGCTGGTTTTAAGCCGCCTGCTAACACACTCAGCCGTGCTGTTCAATTTGCTATCCACCCAACCCTATTCAGCTCTACATTTTCCTGTCCTCATAACCCAACCTTCAGAAATAATTGGTATCTCCTCCACAGAATGTTCCGTTCATTCACTGCGAATCTTAAATTCATCTGACTCTCAACTCCCGGCGGGTTATCGTTACACCACTTTTGAATGTCCAAGTAAGCCAATGCTGGTTTTCAGTGGCCTGTTCATACTAAGAGACGTGCTGTTCATTTGGCTATCCACTCCATCCTGTTCAGCTCTACATTTTCGTGTCCACAAAACCCAGCCTTCAGAAATCATTGGAATCACCACTAGAGAATGTTCCATTCATTCACTGCGAATCTGGAATTCCTCTGAACCTCCACTCCTGGCAGGTTTTCGTTACGCCACTGGTGAATGTCCAAGTAACTCAATACTGGTTTTCAGAGGCATGTTCAACTCGCAGAAGTGCTGTTCAATGGGCTATCCACTCAATATTGGTCAGCTCTTCATTTTCCTCTCCACACAAACCAGCCTTCAGAAATCATTGGGCTCTCCACTACAGACTGTTCCATTCATTCACTGCGATTCTGCAATTCATCTGACTCTCCGCTCCAGGCAGGTTTTCATTACAGCACTGGTGAATGACCAAGTAATCCAATGCTGGTTTTCAGCCGCCTTTTCACACTCGCAGTGTGCTGTTCAATTGTCTATCCACTCAAACCTGGTCAGCCTTTCATTTTCTTTTCCACAATATCAGACTTCAGAAATCATTGGAATCGCCAGTACAGAATGTTCCATTCATTCACTGCCAATCTGGAATTCATCTGAATCTGCACTCCAGGTAGGCTTTCATTACACCACTTATGAATGTCCAAGTAACACAATGCTGGTTTTCAGCGGTCTGTTCACACTCTAAGCCCTGCTTTTTACTGGGTATCCACACAACTGTGGTCAGCTCTTCATTTTCATGTCCAAACAATCCAGACTTGAGAAATCATTGCAATCTCCAGTACAGAATGTTCCATTCATTCACTGCGAATCTGGAATTCAACTGAATCTCCACTACCTGCAGATTTATCTTACACCACTTGTGAATGTCCAAGTAAAACAATGCTGGTTTTCAGAGGCCTGTTCATGTTCGCAGTCGTGCTGTTCAATTGGCTATCCACTCAACCTGTTTTGCTCCTCATTTTCCTGTGCACACAACCCAGCCTTCAGAAATCATTGTAATCTCCACTACAGGATGTTCCATTCATTCACTGGGAATCTGGAATTCATCTGAATCTGCACTCCACGCAGGCTTTCGTTACACCACTGCTGAAAGTCGAAGTAATGCAATACTGGTTTTCAGTGGTCTGTTCACATTCGAAGCCGAGGCTTTTTACACGCTATCCACTCAACACTGGTCAGCTCTTCATTTTCGTGTCCCCACAATCCAGATTTCAGAAATCATTGCAATCTCCACTACAGAATGTTCCATTCATTCACTGCGAGTCTGGAGTTTATCTGATTCTCCACTCCCGCCTGGTTAACATTACACCACTTGTGAATGTCCAAGTAAGCCAATGCTGGTTTTCAGAGGCCTGTTCATACTCGCAGCCGTGCTGTTTAATTGACAATTCACTCCACCCTGTTCAGCTCTTCATTGTCCCACCACACTACCAGCCTTCAGAAATCTTTGTTATCTCCACTACAGAATGTTCCATTCATTCACTGCGAATCTGGAATTCATCTGACTCTCAACTCCACGCAGGTTTTCATTACACCACTGTTGAATGTCCAAGTAACCCAATGCTGGTTTTCAGCGGCCTGTTCATATTCGCAGCCCTGCTGTTTACTTGGCTATCGATTCAAGCCTGGTCAGCTCTTCATTTTCCTGTCCACACAACACAGGCTTCAGAAATCATTGGAATCTCCTCTACAGAATGTTCCATTCATTCACTGCGAATGTGGAATTCAACTGACTCTCCACTCCATGCAGGTTTTCCTTACACCACTGATGAATGTCCAAGTAACCCAATGCTGGTTTTCAGCTGCATGTTCACACTCGCAGCCATGCTATACAATTGGCTTTCCACTAAATCCTGATTAGTTCTTGATTTTCCTTCCACACGACCCAGCCTTCAGAAATCGTTGGAATCTCCACTAGAGAATGTTCCATTCATTCACTGCGAATCTGGAATTCCTCTGAACCTCCACTCCAGGCAGGTTTTCGTTACACCACTGTTGAATGTCCAAGTAACCCAATGTTTTAAGTGTTTTCTTCACAAGCGCAGTGGTGCTGTTCAATTGGCTATCCACTCAACCCTGGCCAGCTCTACATTTTCCTGTCCACACCACAGAGACTGGAGAAATCATTGTTATCTCCACTACAGAATGTTCCATTCATTCACAGCGAATCTGGAATTCATCTGAATCTCCACTCCCGGCAGGTTTTCGTGACACCACTGGTAAATATCCAAGTAAGCCAATGCTGGTTTTAAGTGGCCTGCTCATACTCTCAGCCGTGCTGTTCAATTTGCTATCCACTCAACCCTCTTCAGCTCCATTTTCCTGTCCACATAACCCAAACTTCAGAAACAATTGGTATCTCCTCCACAGAATGTTCCATTCATTGACGGCAAATCTGAAATTCATCTAATTCTCAACTCCCGTCAGGTTTTCGTTACACCACTTGTGAATGTCCAATTAAGCCAAAGCTGGTTTTCAGTGGCCTGTTCTTACTACGAGACGTGCTGTTCATTTGGCTATCCATTCCACCCTGTTCAGCTCTACATTTTCGTGTCCACAAAACCCAGCCTTCAGAAATCATTGGAATCACCACTAGAGAATGTTCCATTCATTCACTGCGAATCTGGAATTCATCTGAATCTCCACTCCCGGCAGGTTTTCATTGCACCACTGCTGAATGTTCAAGTAACGCAATGATGGTTTTCAGCGGTCTATTCACACTCGAACCCGTGCTGTTCACGGTCTAGCGACTCAACACTGGTGAGTTCTTCTTTTTCCAGTTCAGACAATACAAACCTCAGAAACCATTGCAATCTACACTACAGAATGTTTCATTCATTCAGGCGAATCTTGAATTCATCTTGTTCTCCACTCCCAGCAGGTTTTCGTTTCACCACTGGTGAATGTCCAAGCAACCCAAGGCTGGTTTCAGCTGCGTGTTAACACTCGCAGCCGTGCTGTTCAATTGGCTATCCAGTGAACGCTGGTTAGCTCTTGATTTTCCTTCCACACACCGAGCCTTCAGAAATCATTCTTATCTCCACTTCAGAATGTTCCATTCGTTCCCTGCGAATCTGGAATTCCTCTGACTCTCCACACCAGGCAGATTTTCCTAACAACACTGGTGAATGACCAGGTAATCCAATGCTGGTTTTCAGCGGCTGTTCACACTCACAGCCTTGCTGTTCAATTGGCAATCCAGTCAAACCTAGTCAGCTCTTCATTTTCCTGTCCACACAACCCAGCGTTCAGAAATCATTGGAATCTCTACTACAGAAATTTCCATTCATTCACTGTGAATCTGGAAATACTCTGAATCTGCATTCCAGGAAGGCTTTCGTTACACCACTGATGAATGTCCAAGTAATGCAATGCTGCTTCTTAGTGGTCTGTTCACACTCGAAACCGTGCTCTTCATTGGCTATCCACTCAATATCGGTCAGCTCTTCAATATCCTGTCCAGACTATCCAGATTCCTAAATGTTGGCAATCACCACTACAGAATGTTCCATTCAATCACGCGAATCTGGAATTCATCAGAGTCTCCACTCCTGGAAGGTTTTCGTGACACCACTGGTAAATGTCCAAGGAAGACAATGCTGGTTTTAAGCCGCCTGCTAACACACTCAGCCGTGCTGTTCAATTTGCTATCCACCCAACCCTATTCAGCTCTACATTTTCCTGTCCTCATAACCCAACCTTCAGAAATAATTGGTATCTCCTCCACAGAATGTTCCGTTCATTCACTGCGAATCTTAAATTCATCTGACTCTCAACTCCCGGCGGGTTATCGTTACACCACTTGTGAATGTCCAAGTAAGCCAATGCTGGTTTTCAGTGGCCTGTTCATACTAAGAGACGTGCTGTTCATTTGGCTATCCACTCCACCCTGTTCAGCTCTACATTTTCGTGTCCACAAAACCCAGCCTTCAGAAATCATTGGAATCACCACTAGAGAATGTTCCATTCATTCACTGCGAATCTGGAATTCCTCTGAACCTCCACTCCTGGCAGGTTTTCGTTACGCCACTGGTGAATGTCCAAGTAACTCAATACTGGTTTTCAGAGGCATGTTCAACTCGCAGAAGTGCTGTTCAATGGGCTATCCACTCAATATTGGTCAGCTCTTCATTTTCCTCTCCACACAAACCAGCCTTCAGAAATCATTGGGCTCTCCACTACAGACTGTTCCATTCATTCACTGCGATTCTGCAATTCATCTGACTCTCCGCTCCAGGCAGGTTTTCATTACAGCACTGGTGAATGACCAAGTAATCCAATGCTGGTTTTCAGCCGCCTTTTCACACTCGCAGTGTGCTGTTCAATTGTCTATCCACTCAAACCTGGTCAGCCTTTCATTTTCTTTTCCACAATATCAGACTTCAGAAATCATTGGAATCGCCAGTACAGAATGTTCCATTCATTCACTGCCAATCTGGAATTCATCTGAATCTGCACTCCAGGTAGGCTTTCATTACACCACTTATGAATGTCCAAGTAACACAATGCTGGTTTTCAGCGGTCTGTTCACACTCTAAGCCCTGCTTTTTACTGGGTATCCACACAACTGTGGTCAGCTCTTCATTTTCATGTCCAAACAATCCAGACTTGAGAAATCATTGCAATCTCCAGTACAGAATGTTCCATTCATTCACTGCGAATCTGGAATTCAACTGAATCTCCACTACCTGCAGATTTATCTTACACCACTTGTGAATGTCCAAGTAAAACAATGCTGGTTTTCAGAGGCCTGTTCATGTTCGCAGTCGTGCTGTTCAATTGGCTATCCACTCAACCTGTTTTGCTCCTCATTTTCCTGTGCACACAACCCAGCCTTCAGAAATCATTGTAATCTCCACTACAGGATGTTCCATTCATTCACTGGGAATCTGGAATTCATCTGAATCTGCACTCCACGCAGGCTTTCGTTACACCACTGCTGAAAGTCGAAGTAATGCAATACTGGTTTTCAGTGGTCTCTTCACATTCGAAGCCGAGGCTTTTTACAGGCTATCCACTCAACACTGGTCAGCTCTTCATTTTCGTGTCCCCACAATCCAGATTTCAGAAATCATTGCAATCTCCACTACAGAATGTTCCATTCATTCACTGCGAGTCTGGAGTTTATCTGATTCTCCACTCCCGCCTGGTTAACATTACACCACTTGTGAATGTCCAAGTAAGCCAATGCTGGTTTTCAGAGGCCTGTTCATACTCGCAGCCGTGCTGTTTAATTGACAATTCACTCCACCCTGTTCAGCTCTTCATTGTCCCACCACACTACCAGCCTTCAGAAATCTTTGTTATCTCCACTACAGAATGTTCCATTCATTCACTGCGAATCTGGAATTCATCTGACTCTCAACTCCACGCAGGTTTTCATTACACCACTGTTGAATGTCCAAGTAACCCAATGCTGGTTTTCAGCGGCCTGTTCATATTCGCAGCCCTGCTGTTTACTTGGCTATCGATTCAAGCCTGGTCAGCTCTTCATTTTCCTGTCCACACAACACAGGCTTCAGAAATCATTGGAATCTCCTCTACAGAATGTTCCATTCATTCACTGCGAATGTGGAATTCAACTGACTCTCCACTCCATGCAGGTTTTCCTTACACCACTGATGAATGTCCAAGTAACCCAATGCTGGTTTTCAGCTGCATGTTCACACTCGCAGCCATGCTATACAATTGGCTTTCCACTAAATCCTGATTAGTTCTTGATTTTCCTTCCACACGACCCAGCCTTCAGAAATCGTTGGAATCTCCACTAGAGAATGTTCCATTCATTCACTGCGAATCTGGAATTCCTCTGAACCTCCACTCCCGGCAGGTTTTCGTTACACCACTGTTGAATGTCCAAGTAACCCAATGTTTTAAGTGTTTTCTTCACAAGCGCAGTGGTGCTGTTCAATTGGCTATCCACTCAACCCTGGCCAGCTCTACATTTTCCTGTCCACACCACAGAGACTGGAGAAATCATTGTTATCTCCACTACAGAATGTTCCATTCATTCACAGCGAATCTGGAATTCATCTGAATCTCCACTCCCGGCAGGTTTTCGTGACACCACTGGTAAATATCCAAGTAAGCCAATGCTGGTTTTAAGTGGCCTGCTCATACTCTCAGCCGTGCTGTTCAATTTGCTATCCACTCAACCCTCTTCAGCTCCATTTTCCTGTCCACATAACCCAAACTTCAGAAACAATTGGTATCTCCTCCACAGAATGTTCCATTCATTGACGGCAAATCTGAAATTCATCTAATTCTCAACTCCCGTCAGGTTTTCGTTACACCACTTGTGAATGTCCAATTAAGCCAAAGCTGGTTTTCAGTGGCCTGTTCTTACTACGAGACGTGCTGTTCATTTGGCTATCCATTCCACCCTGTTCAGCTCTACATTTTCGTGTCCACAAAACCCAGCCTTCAGAAATCATTGGAATCACCACTAGAGAATGTTCCATTCATTCACTGCGAATCTGGAATTCATCTGAATCTCCACTCCCGGCAGGTTTTCATTGCACCACTGCTGAATGTTCAAGTAACGCAATGATGGTTTTCAGCGGTCTATTCACACTCGAACCCGTGCTGTTCACGGTCTAGCGACTCAACACTGGTGAGTTCTTCTTTTTCCAGTTCAGACAATACAAACCTCAGAAACCATTGCAATCTACACTACAGAATGTTTCATTCATTCAGGCGAATCTTGAATTCATCTTGTTCTCCACTCCCAGCAGGTTTTCGTTTCACCACTGGTGAATGTCCAAGCAACCCAAGGCTGGTTTCAGCTGCGTGTTAACACTCGCAGCTGTGCTGTTCAATTGGCTATCCAGTGAACGCTGGTTAGCTCTTGATTTTCCTTCCACACACCGAGCCTTCAGAAATCATTCTTATCTCCACTTCAGAATGTTCCATTCGTTCCCTGCGAATCTGGAATTCCTCTGACTCTCCACACCAGGCAGATTTTCCTAACAACACTGGTGAATGACCAGGTAATCCAATGCTGGTTTTCAGCGGCTGTTCACACTCACAGCCTTGCTGTTCAATTGGCAATCCAGTCAAACCTAGTCAGCTCTTCATTTTCCTGTCCACACAACCCAGCATTCAGAAATCATTGGAATCTCTACTACAGAAATTTCCATTCATTCACTGTGAATCTGGAAATACTCTGAATCTGTATTCCAGGAAGGCTTTCGTTACACCACTGATGAATGTCCAAGTAATGCAATGCTGCTTCTTAGTGGTCTGTTCACACTCGAAACCGTGCTGTTCATTGGCTATCCACTCAATATCGGTCAGCTCTTCAATATCCTGTCCAGACTATCCAGATTCCTAAATGTTGGCAATCACCACTACAGAATGTTCCATTCAATCACGCGAATCTGGAATTCATCAGAGTCTCCACTCCTGGAAGGTTTTCGTGACACCACTGGTAAATGTCCAAGGAAGACAATGCTGGTTTTAAGCCGCCTGCTAACACACTCAGCCGTGCTGTTCAATTTGCTATCCACCCAACCCTATTCAGCTCTACATTTTCCTGTCCTCATAACCCAACCTTCAGAAATAATTGGTATCTCCTCCACAGAATGTTCCGTTCATTCACTGCGAATCTTAAATTCATCTGACTCTCAACTCCCGGCGGGTTATCGTTACACCACTTGTGAATGTCCAAGTAAGCCAATGCTGGTTTTCAGTGGCCTGTTCATACTAAGAGACGTGCTGTTCATTTGGCTATCCACTCCACCCTGTTCAGCTCTACATTTTCGTGTCCACAAAACCCAGCCTTCAGAAATCATTGGAATCACCACTAGAGAATGTTCCATTCATTCACTGCGAATCTGGAATTCCTCTGAACCTCCACTCCTGGCAGGTTTTCGTTACGCCACTGGTGAATGTCCAAGTAACTCAATACTGGTTTTCAGAGGCATGTTCAACTCGCAGAAGTGCTGTTCAATGGGCTATCCACTCAATATTGGTCAGCTCTTCATTTTCCTCTCCACACAAACCAGCCTTCAGAAATCATTGGGCTCTCCACTACAGACTGTTCCATTCATTCACTGCGATTCTGCAATTCATCTGACTCTCCGCTCCAGGCAGGTTTTCATTACAGCACTGGTGAATGACCAAGTAATCCAATGCTGGTTTTCAGCCGCCTTTTCACACTCGCAGTGTGCTGTTCAATTGTCTATCCACTCAAACCTGGTCAGCCTTTCATTTTCTTTTCCACAATATCAGACTTCAGAAATCATTGGAATCGCCAGTACAGAATGTTCCATTCATTCACTGCCAATCTGGAATTCATCTGAATCTGCACTCCAGGTAGGCTTTCATTACACCACTTATGAATGTCCAAGTAACACAATGCTGGTTTTCAGCGGTCTGTTCACACTCTAAGCCCTGCTTTTTACTGGGTATCCACACAACTGTGGTCAGCTCTTCATTTTCATGTCCAAACAATCCAGACTTGAGAAATCATTGCAATCTCCAGTACAGAATGTTCCATTCATTCACTGCGAATCTGGAATTCAACTGAATCTCCACTACCTGCAGATTTATCTTACACCACTTGTGAATGTCCAAGTAAAACAATGCTGGTTTTCAGAGGCCTGTTCATGTTCGCAGTCGTGCTGTTCAATTGGCTATCCACTCAACCTGTTTTGCTCCTCATTTTCCTGTGCACACAACCCAGCCTTCAGAAATCATTGTAATCTCCACTACAGGATGTTCCATTCATTCACTGGGAATCTGGAATTCATCTGAATCTGCACTCCACGCAGGCTTTCGTTACACCACTGCTGAAAGTCGAAGTAATGCAATACTGGTTTTCAGTGGTCTGTTCACATTCGAAGCCGAGGCTTTTTACAGGCTATCCACTCAACACTGGTCAGCTCTTCATTTTCGTGTCCCCACAATCCAGATTTCAGAAATCATTGCAATCTCCACTACAGAATGTTCCATTCATTCACTGCGAGTCTGGAGTTTATCTGATTCTCCACTCCCGCCTGGTTAACATTACACCACTTGTGAATGTCCAAGTAAGCCAATGCTGGTTTTCAGAGGCCTGTTCATACTCGCAGCCGTGCTGTTTAATTGACAATTCACTCCACCCTGTTCAGCTCTTCATTGTCCCACCACACTACCAGCCTTCAGAAATCTTTGTTATCTCCACTACAGAATGTTCCATTCATTCACTGCGAATCTGGAATTCATCTGACTCTCAACTCCACGCAGGTTTTCATTACACCACTGTTGAATGTCCAAGTAACCCAATGCTGGTTTTCAGCGGCCTGTTCATATTCGC
Organism: Sorex fumeus; assembly: GCF_029834395.1. Taxonomy (NCBI): domain Eukaryota; kingdom Metazoa; phylum Chordata; class Mammalia; order Eulipotyphla; family Soricidae; genus Sorex; species Sorex fumeus. The sequence goes on from NW_026606272.1 coordinate 682,689, forward strand.
AGCCCTGCTGTTTACTTGGCTATCGATTCAAGCCTGGTCAGCTCTTCATTTTCCTGTCCACACAACACAGGCTTCAGAAATCATTGGAATCTCCTCTACAGAATGTTCCATTCATTCACTGCGAATGTGGAATTCAACTGACTCTCCACTCCATGCAGGTTTTCCTTACACCACTGATGAATGTCCAAGTAACCCAATGCTGGTTTTCAGCTGCATGTTCACACTCGCAGCCATGCTATACAATTGGCTTTCCACTAAATCCTGATTAGTTCTTGATTTTCCTTCCACACGACCCAGCCTTCAGAAATCGTTGGAATCTCCACTAGAGAATGTTCCATTCATTCACTGCGAATCTGGAATTCCTCTGAACCTCCACTCCCGGCAGGTTTTCGTTACACCACTGTTGAATGTCCAAGTAACCCAATGTTTTAAGTGTTTTCTTCACAAGCGCAGTGGTGCTGTTCAATTGGCTATCCACTCAACCCTGGCCAGCTCTACATTTTCCTGTCCACACCACAGAGACTGGAGAAATCATTGTTATCTCCACTACAGAATGTTCCATTCATTCACAGCGAATCTGGAATTCATCTGAATCTCCACTCCCGGCAGGTTTTCGTGACACCACTGGTAAATATCCAAGTAAGCCAATGCTGGTTTTAAGTGGCCTGCTCCTACTCTCAGCCGTGCTGTTCAATTTGCTATCCACTCAACCCTCTTCAGCTCCATTTTCCTGTCCACATAACCCAAACTTCAGAAACAATTGGTATCTCCTCCACAGAATGTTCCATTCATTGACGGCAAATCTGAAATTCATCTAATTCTCAACTCCCGTCAGGTTTTCGTTACACCACTTGTGAATGTCCAATTAAGCCAAAGCTGGTTTTCAGTGGCCTGTTCTTACTACGAGACGTGCTGTTCATTTGGCTATCCATTCCACCCTGTTCAGCTCTACATTTTCGTGTCCACAAAACCCAGCCTTCAGAAATCATTGGAATCACCACTAGAGAATGTTCCATTCATTCACTGCGAATCTGGAATTCATCTGAATCTCCACTCCCGGCAGGTTTTCATTGCACCACTGCTGAATGTTCAAGTAACGCAATGATGGTTTTCAGCGGTCTATTCACACTCGAACCCGTGCTGTTCACGGTCTAGCGACTCAACACTGGTGAGTTCTTCTTTTTCCAGTTCAGACAATACAAACCTCAGAAACCATTGCAATCTACACTACAGAATGTTTCATTCATTCAGGCGAATCTTGAATTCATCTTGTTCTCCACTCCCAGCAGGTTTTCGTTTCACCACTGGTGAATGTCCAAGCAACCCAAGGCTGGTTTCAGCTGCGTGTTAACACTCGCAGCCGTGCTGTTCAATTGGCTATCCAGTGAACGCTGGTTAGCTCTTGATTTTCCTTCCACACACCGAGCCTTCAGAAATCATTCTTATCTCCACTTCAGAATGTTCCGTTCGTTCCCTGCGAATCTGGAATTCCTCTGACTCTCCACACCAGGCAGATTTTCCTAACAACACTGGTGAATGACCAGGTAATCCAATGCTGGTTTTCAGCGGCTGTTCACACTCACAGCCTTGCTGTTCAATTGGCAATCCAGTCAAACCTAGTCAGCTCTTCATTTTCCTGTCCACACAACCCAGCGTTCAGAAATCATTGGAATCTCTACTACAGAAATTTCCATTCATTCACTGTGAATCTGGAAATACTCTGAATCTGCATTCCAGGAAGGCTTTCGTTACACCACTGATGAATGTCCAAGTAATGCAATGCTGCTTCTTAGTGGTCTGTTCACACTCGAAACCGTGCTGTTCATTGGCTATCCACTCAATATCGGTCAGCTCTTCAATATCCTGTCCAGACTATCCAGATTCCTAAATGTTGGCAATCACCACTACAGAATGTTCCATTCAATCACGCGAATCTGGAATTCATCAGAGTCTCCACTCCTGGAAGGTTTTCGTGACACCACTGGTAAATGTCCAAGGAAGACAATGCTGGTTTTAAGCCGCCTGCTAACACACTCAGCCGTGCTGTTCAATTTGCTATCCACCCAACCCTATTCAGCTCTACATTTTCCTGTCCTCATAACCCAACCTTCAGAAATAATTGGTATCTCCTCCACAGAATGTTCCGTTCATTCACTGCGAATCTTAAATTCATCTGACTCTCAACTCCCGGCGGGTTATCGTTACACCACTTGTGAATGTCCAAGTAAGCCAATGCTGGTTTTCAGTGGCCTGTTCATACTAAGAGACGTGCTGTTCATTTGGCTATCCACTCCACCCTGTTCAGCTCTACATTCTCGTGTCCACAAAACCCAGCCTTCAGAAATCATTGGAATCACCACTAGAGAATGTTCCATTCATTCACTGCGAATCTGGAATTCCTCTGAACCTCCACTCCTGGCAGGTTTTCGTTACGCCACTGGTGAATGTCCAAGTCACTCAATACTGGTTTTCAGAGGCATGTTCAACTCGCAGAAGTGCTGTTCAATGGGCTATCCACTCAATATTGGTCAGCTCTTCATTTTCCTCTCCACACAAACCAGCCTTCAGAAATCATTGGGCTCTCCACTACAGACTGTTCCATTCATTCACTGCGATTCTGCAATTCATCTGACTCTCCGCTCCAGGCAGGTTTTCATTACAGCACTGGTGAATGACCAAGTAATCCAATGCTGGTTTTCAGCCGCCTTTTCACACTCGCAGTGTGCTGTTCAATTGTCTATCCACTCAAACCTGGTCAGCCTTTCATTTTCTTTTCCACAATATCAGACTTCAGAAATCATTGGAATCGCCAGTACAGAATGTTCCATTCATTCACTGCCAATCTGGAATTCATCTGAATCTGCACTCCAGGTAGGCTTTCATTACACCACTTATGAATGTCCAAGTAACACAATGCTGGTTTTCAGCGGTCTGTTCACACTCTAAGCCCTGCTTTTTACTGGGTATCCACACAACTGTGGTCAGCTCTTCATTTTCATGTCCAAACAATCCAGACTTGAGAAATCATTGCAATCTCCAGTACAGAATGTTCCATTCATTCACTGCGAATCTGGAATTCAACTGAATCTCCACTACCTGCAGATTTATCTTACACCACTTGTGAATGTCCAAGTAAAACAATGCTGGTTTTCAGAGGCCTGTTCATGTTCGCAGTCGTGCTGTTCAATTGGCTATCCACTCAACCTGTTTTGCTCCTCATTTTCCTGTGCACACAACCCAGCCTTCAGAAATCATTGTAATCTCCACTACAGGATGTTCCATTCATTCACTGGGAATCTGGAATTCATCTGAATCTGCACTCCACGCAGGCTTTCGTTACACCACTGCTGAAAGTCGAAGTAATGCAATACTGGTTTTCAGTGGTCTGTTCACATTCGAAGCCGAGGCTTTTTACAGGCTATCCACTCAACACTGGTCAGCTCTTCATTTTCGTGTCCCCACAATCCAGATTTCAGAAATCATTGCAATCTCCACTACAGAATGTTCCATTCATTCACTGCGAGTCTGGAGTTTATCTGATTCTCCACTCCCGCCTGGTTAACATTACACCACTTGTGAATGTCCAAGTAAGCCAATGCTGGTTTTCAGAGGCCTGTTCATACTCGCAGCCGTGCTGTTTAATTGACAATTCACTCCACCCTGTTCAGCTCTTCATTGTCCCACCACACTACCAGCCTTCAGAAATCTTTGTTATCTCCACTACAGAACGTTCCATTCATTCACTGCGAATCTGGAATTCATCTGACTCTCAACTCCACGCAGGTTTTCATTACACCACTGTTGAATGTCCAAGTAACCCAATGCTGGTTTTCAGCGGCCTGTTCATATTCGCAGCCCTGCTGTTTACTTGGCTATCGATTCAAGCCTGGTCAGCTCTTCATTTTCCTGTCCACACAACACAGGCTTCAGGAATCATTGGAATCTCCTCTACAGAATGTTCCATTCATTCACTGCGAATGTGGAATTCAACTGACTCTCCACTCCATGCAGGTTTTCCTTACACCACTGATGAATGTCCAAGTAACCCAATGCTGGTTTTCAGCTGCATGTTCACACTCGCAGCCATGCTATACAATTGGCTTTCCACTAAATCCTGATTAGTTCTTGATTTTCCTTCCACACGACCCAGCCTTCAGAAATCGTTGGAATCTCCACTAGAGAATGTTCCATTCATTCACTGCGAATCTGGAATTCCTCTGAACCTCCACTCCCGGCAGGTTTTCGTTACACCACTGTTGAATGTCCAAGTAACCCAATGTTTTAAGTGTTTTCTTCACAAGCGCAGTGGTGCTGTTCAATTGGCTATCCACTCAACCCTGGCCAGCTCTACATTTTCCTGTCCACACCACAGAGACTGGAGAAATCATTGTTATCTCCACTACAGAATGTTCCATTCATTCACAGCGAATCTGGAATTCATCTGAATCTCCACTCCCGGCAGGTTTTCGTGACACCACTGGTAAATATCCAAGTAAGCCAATGCTGGTTTTAAGTGGCCTGCTCATACTCTCAGCCGTGCTGTTCAATTTGCTATCCACTCAACCCTCTTCAGCTCCATTTTCCTGTCCACATAACCCAAACTTCAGAAACAATTGGTATCTCCTCCACAGAATGTTCCATTCATTGACGGCAAATCTGAAATTCATCTAATTCTCAACTCCCGTCAGGTTTTCGTTACACCACTTGTGAATGTCCAATTAAGCCAAAGCTGGTTTTCAGTGGCCTGTTCTTACTACGAGACGTGCTGTTCATTTGGCTATCCATTCCACCCTGTTCAGCTCTACATTTTCGTGTCCACAAAACCCAGCCTTCAGAAATCATTGGAATCACCACTAGAGAATGTTCCATTCATTCACTGCGAATCTGGAATTCATCTGAATCTCCACTCCCGGCAGGTTTTCATTGCACCACTGCTGAATGTTCAAGTAACGCAATGATGGTTTTCAGCGGTCTATTCACACTCGAACCCGTGCTGTTCACGGTCTAGCGACTCAACACTGGTGAGTTCTTCTTTTTCCAGTTCAGACAATACAAACCTCAGAAACCATTGCAATCTACACTACAGAATGTTTCATTCATTCAGGCGAATCTTGAATTCATCTTGTTCTCCACTCCCAGCAGGTTTTCGTTTCACCACTGGTGAATGTCCAAGCAACCCAAGGCTGGTTTCAGCTGCGTGTTAACACTCGCAGCCGTGCTGTTCAATTGGCTATCCAGTGAACGCTGGTTAGCTCTTGATTTTCCTTCCACACACCGAGCCTTCAGAAATCATTCTTATCTCCACTTCAGAATGTTCCATTCGTTCCCTGCGAATCTGGAATTCCTCTGACTCTCCACACCAGGCAGATTTTCCTAACAACACTGGTGAATGACCAGGTAATCCAATGCTGGTTTTCAGCGGCTGTTCACACTCACAGCCTTGCTGTTCAATTGGCAATCCAGTCAAACCTAGTCAGCTCTTCATTTTCCTGTCCACACAACCCAGCGTTCAGAAATCATTGGAATCTCTACTACAGAAATTTCCATTCATTCACTGTGAATCTGGAAATACTCTGAATCTGCATTCCAGGAAGGCTTTCGTTACACCACTGATGAATGTCCAAGTAATGCAATGCTGCTTCTTAGTGGTCTGTTCACACTCGAAACCGTGCTCTTCATTGGCTATCCACTCAATATCGGTCAGCTCTTCAATATCCTGTCCAGACTATCCAGATTCCTAAATGTTGGCAATCACCACTACAGAATGTTCCATTCAATCACGCGAATCTGGAATTCATCAGAGTCTCCACTCCTGGAAGGTTTTCGTGACACCACTGGTAAATGTCCAAGGAAGACAATGCTGGTTTTAAGCCGCCTGCTAACACACTCAGCCGTGCTGTTCAATTTGCTATCCACCCAACCCTATTCAGCTCTACATTTTCCTGTCCTCATAACCCAACCTTCAGAAATAATTGGTATCTCCTCCACAGAATGTTCCGTTCATTCACTGCGAATCTTAAATTCATCTGACTCTCAACTCCCGGCGGGTTATCGTTACACCACTTGTGAATGTCCAAGTAAGCCAATGCTGGTTTTCAGTGGCCTGTTCATACTAAGAGACGTGCTGTTCATTTGGCTATCCACTCCACCCTGTTCAGCTCTACATTTTCGTGTCCACAAAACCCAGCCTTCAGAAATCATTGGAATCACCACTAGAGAATGTTCCATTCATTCACTGCGAATCTGGAATTCCTCTGAACCTCCACTCCTGGCAGGTTTTCGTTACGCCACTGGTGAATGTCCAAGTAACTCAATCCTGGTTTTCAGAGGCATGTTCAACTCGCAGAAGTGCTGTTCAATGGGCTATCCACTCAATATTGGTCAGCTCTTCATTTTCCTCTCCACACAAACCAGCCTTCAGAAATCATTGGGCTCTCCACTACAGACTGTTCCATTCATTCACTGCGATTCTGCAATTCATCTGACTCTCCGCTCCAGGCAGGTTTTCATTACAGCACTGGTGAATGACCAAGTAATCCAATGCTGGTTTTCAGCCGCCTTTTCACACTCGCAGTGTGCTGTTCAATTGTCTATCCACTCAAACCTGGTCAGCCTTTCATTTTCTTTTCCACAATATCAGACTTCAGAAATCATTGGAATCGCCAGTACAGAATGTTCCATTCATTCACTGCCAATCTGGAATTCATCTGAATCTGCACTCCAGGTAGGCTTTCATTACACCACTTATGAATGTCCAAGTAACACAATGCTGGTTTTCAGCGGTCTGTTCACACTCTAAGCCCTGCTTTTTACTGGGTATCCACACAACTGTGGTCAGCTCTTCATTTTCATGTCCAAACAATCCAGACTTGAGAAATCATTGCAATCTCCAGTACAGAATGTTCCATTCATTCACTGCGAATCTGGAATTCAACTGAATCTCCACTACCTGCAGATTTATCTTACACCACTTGTGAATGTCCAAGTAAAACAATGCTGGTTTTCAGAGGCCTGTTCATGTTCGCAGTCGTGCTGTTCAATTGGCTATCCACTCAACCTGTTTTGCTCCTCATTTTCCTGTGCACACAACACAGCCTTCAGAAATCATTGTAATCTCCACTACAGGATGTTCCATTCATTCACTGGGAATCTGGAATTCATCTGAATCTGCACTCCACGCAGGCTTTCGTTACACCACTGCTGAAAGTCGAAGTAATGCAATACTGGTTTTCAGTGGTCTGTTCACATTCGAAGCCGAGGCTTTTTACAGGCTATCCACTCAACACTGGTCAGCTCTTCATTTTCGTGTCCCCACAATCCAGATTTCAGAAATCATTGCAATCTCCACTACAGAATGTTCCATTCATTCACTGCGAGTCTGGAGTTTATCTGATTCTCCACTCCCGCCTGGTTAACATTACACCACTTGTGAATGTCCAAGTAAGCCAATGCTGGTTTTCAGAGGCCTGTTCATACTCGCAGCCGTGCTGTTTAATTGACAATTCACTCCACCCTGTTCAGCTCTTCATTGTCCCACCACACTACCAGCCTTCAGAAATCTTTGTTATCTCCACTACAGAATGTTCCATTCATTCACTGCGAATCTGGAATTCATCTGACTCTCAACTCCACGCAGGTTTTCATTACACCACTGTTGAATGTCCAAGTAACCCAATGCTGGTTTTCAGCGGCCTGTTCATATTCGCAGCCCTGCTGTTTACTTGGCTATCGATTCAAGCCTGGTCAGCTCTTCATTTTCCTGTCCACACAACACAGGCTTCAGAAATCATTGGAATCTCCTCTACAGAATGTTCCATTCATTCACTGCGAATGTGGAATTCAACTGACTCTCCACTCCATGCAGGTTTTCCTTACACCACTGATGAATGTCCAAGTAACCCAATGCTGGTTTTCAGCTGCATGTTCACACTCGCAGCCATGCTATACAATTGGCTTTCCACTAAATCCTGATTAGTTCTTGATTTTCCTTCCACACGACCCAGCCTTCAGAAATCATTGGAATCTCCACTAGAGAATGTTCCATTCATTCACTGCGAATCTGGAATTCCTCTGAACCTCCACTCCCGGCAGGTTTTCGTTACACCACTGTTGAATGTCCAAGTAACCCAATGTTTTAAGTGTTTTCTTCACAAGCGCAGTGGTGCTGTTCAATTGGCTATCCACTCAACCCTGGCCAGCTCTACATTTTCCTGTCCACACCACAGAGACTGGAGAAATCATTGTTATCTCCACTACAGAATGTTCCATTCATTCACAGCGAATCTGGAATTCATCTGAATCTCCACTCCCGGCAGGTTTTCGTGACACCACTGGTAAATATCCAAGTAAGCCAATGCTGGTTTTAAGTGGCCTGCTCATACTCTCAGCCGTGCTGTTCAATTTGCTATCCACTCAACCCTCTTCAGCTCCATTTTCCTGTCCACATAACCCAAACTTCAGAAACAATTGGTATCTCCTCCACAGAATGTTCCATTCATTGACGGCAAATCTGAAATTCATCTAATTCTCAACTCCCGTCAGGTTTTCGTTACACCACTTGTGAATGTCCAATTAAGCCAAAGCTGGTTTTCAGTGGCCTGTTCTTACTACGAGACGTGCTGTTCATTTGGCTATCCATTCCACCCTGTTCAGCTCTACATTTTCGTGTCCACAAAACCCAGCCTTCAGAAATCATTGGAATCACCACTAGAGAATGTTCCATTCATTCACTGCGAATCTGGAATTCATCTGAATCTCCACTCCCGGCAGGTTTTCATTGCACCACTGCTGAATGTTCAAGTAACGCAATGATGGTTTTCAGCGGTCTATTCACACTCGAACCCGTGCTGTTCACGGTCTAGCGACTCAACACTGGTGAGTTCTTCTTTTTCCAGTTCAGACAATACAAACCTCAGAAACCATTGCAATCTACACTACAGAATGTTTCATTCATTCAGGCGAATCTTGAATTCATCTTGTTCTCCACTCCCAGGAGGTTTTCGTTTCACCACTGGTGAATGTCCAAGCAACCCAAGGCTGGTTTCAGCTGCGTGTTAACACTCGCAGCCGTGCTGTTCAATTGGCTATCCAGTGAACGCTGGTTAGCTCTTGATTTTCCTTCCACACACCGAGCCTTCAGAAATCATTCCTATCTCCACTTCAGAATGTTCCATTCGTTCCCTGCGAATCTGGAATTCCTCTGACTCTCCACACCAGGCAGATTTTCCTAACAACACTGGTGAATGACCAGGTAATCCAATGCTGGTTTTCAGCGGCTGTTCACACTCACAGCCTTGCTGTTCAATTGGCAATCCAGTCAAACCTAGTCAGCTCTTCATTTTCCTGTCCACACAACCCAGCGTTCAGAAATCATTGGAATCTCTACTACAGAAATTTCCATTCATTCACTGTGAATCTGGAAATACTCTGAATCTGCATTCCAGGAAGGCTTTCGTTACACCACTGATGAATGTCCAAGTAATGCAATGCTGCTTCTTAGTGGTCTGTTCACACTCGAAACCGTGCTGTTCATTGGCTATCCACTCAATATCGGTCAGCTCTTCAATATCCTGTCCAGACTATCCAGATTCCTAAATGTTGGCAATCACCACTACAGAATGTTCCATTCAATCACGCGAATCTGGAATTCATCAGAGTCTCCACTCCTGGAAGGTTTTCGTGACACCACTGGTAAATGTCCAAGGAAGACAATGCTGGTTTTAAGCCGCCTGCTAACACACTCAGCCGTGCTGTTCAATTTGCTATCCACCCAACCCTATTCAGCTCTACATTTTCCTGTCCTCATAACCCAACCTTCAGAAATAATTGGTATCTCCTCCACAGAATGTTCCGTTCATTCACTGCGAATCTTAAATTCATCTGACTCTCAACTCCCGGCGGGTTATCGTTACACCACTTGTGAATGTCCAAGTAAGCCAATGCTGGTTTTCAGTGGCCTGTTCATACTAAGAGACGTGCTGTTCATTTGGCTATCCACTCCACCCTGTTCAGCTCTACATTTTCGTGTCCACAAAACCCAGCCTTCAGAAATCATTGGAATCACCACTAGAGAATGTTCCATTCATTCACTGCGAATCTGGAATTCCTCTGAACCTCCACTCCTGGCAGGTTTTCGTTACGCCACTGGTGAATGTCCAAGTAACTCAATACTGGTTTTCAGAGGCATGTTCAACTCGCAGAAGTGCTGTTCAATGGGCTATCCACTCAATATTGGTCAGCTCTTCATTTTCCTCTCCACACAAACCAGCCTTCAGAAATCATTGGGCTCTCCACTACAGACTGTTCCATTCATTCACTGCGATTCTGCAATTCATCTGACTCTCCGCTCCAGGCAGGTTTTCATTACAGCACTGGTGAATGACCAAGTAATCCAATGCTGGTTTTCAGCCGCCTTTTCACACTCGCAGTGTGCTGTTCAATTGTCTATCCACTCAAACCTGGTCAGCCTTTCATTTTCTTTTCCACAATATCAGACTTCAGAAATCATTGGAATCGCCAGTACAGAATGTTCCATTCATTCACTGCCAATCTGGAATTCATCTGAATCTGCACTCCAGGTAGGCTTTCATTACACCACTTATGAATGTCCAAGTAACACAATGCTGGTTTTCAGCGGTCTGTTCACACTCTAAGCCCTGCTTTTTACTGGGTATCCACACAACTGTGGTCAGCTCTTCATTTTCATGTCCAAACAATCCAGACTTGAGAAATCATTGCAATCTCCAGTACAGAATGTTCCATTCATTCACTGCGAATCTGGAATTCAACTGAATCTCCACTACCTGCAGATTTATCTTACACCACTTGTGAATGTCCAAGTAAAACAATGCTGGTTTTCAGAGGCCTGTTCATGTTCGCAGTCGTGCTGTTCAATTGGCTATCCACTCAACCTGTTTTGCTCCTCATTTTCCTGTGCACACAACCCAGCCTTCAGAAATCATTGTAATCTCCACTACAGGATGTTCCATTCATTCACTGGGAATCTGGAATTCATCTGAATCTGCACTCCACGCAGGCTTTCGTTACACCACTGCTGAAAGTCGAAGTAATGCAATACTGGTTTTCAGTGGTCTGTTCACATTCGAAGCCGAGGCTTTTTACAGGCTATCCACTCAACACTGGTCAGCTCTTCATTTTCGTGTCCCCACAATCCAGATTTCAGAAATCATTGCAATCTCCACTACAGAATGTTCCATTCATTCACTGCGAGTCTGGAGTTTATCTGATTCTCCACTCCCGCCTGGTTAACATTACACCACTTGTGAATGTCCAAGTAAGCCAATGCTGGTTTTCAGAGGCCTGTTCATACTCGCAGCCGTGCTGTTTAATTGACAATTCACTCCACCCTGTTCAGCTCTTCATTGTCCCACCACACTACCAGCCTTCAGAAATCTTTGTTATCTCCACTACAGAATGTTCCATTCATTCACTGCGAATCTGGAATTCATCTGACTCTCAACTCCACGCAGGTTTTCATTACACCACTGTTGAATGTCCAAGTAACCCAATGCTGGTTTTCAGCGGCCTGTTCATATTCGCAGCCCTGCTGTTTACTTGGCTATCGATTCAAGCCTGGTCAGCTCTTCATTTTCCTGTCCACACAACACAGGCTTCAGAAATCATTGGAATCTCCTCTACAGAATGTTCCATTCATTCACTGCGAATGTGGAATTCAACTGACTCTCCACTCCATGCAGGTTTTCCTTACACCACTGATGAATGTCCAAGTAACCCAATGCTGGTTTTCAGCTGCATGTTCACACTCGCAGCCATGCTATACAATTGGCTTTCCACTAAATCCTGATTAGTTCTTGATTTTCCTTCCACACGACCCAGCCTTCAGAAATCATTGGAATCTCCACTAGAGAATGTTCCATTCATTCACTGCGAATCTGGAATTCCTCTGAACCTCCACTCCCGGCAGGTTTTCGTTACACCACTGTTGAATGTCCAAGTAACCCAATGTTTTAAGTGTTTTCTTCACAAGCGCAGTGGTGCTGTTCAATTGGCTATCCACTCAACCCTGGCCAGCTCTACATTTTCCTGTCCACACCACAGAGACTGGAGAAATCATTGTTATCTCCACTACAGAATGTTCCATTCATTCACAGCGAATCTGGAATTCATCTGAATCTCCACTCCCGGCAGGTTTTCGTGACACCACTGGTAAATATCCAAGTAAGCCAATGCTGGTTTTAAGTGGCCTGCTCATACTCTCAGCCGTGCTGTTCAATTTGCTATCCACTCAACCCTCTTCAGCTCCATTTTCCTGTCCACATAACCCAAACTTCAGAAACAATTGGTATCTCCTCCACAGAATGTTCCATTCATTGACGGCAAATCTGAAATTCATCTAATTCTCAACTCCCGTCAGGTTTTCGTTACACCACTTGTGAATGTCCAATTAAGCCAAAGCTGGTTTTCAGTGGCCTGTTCTTACTACGAGACGTGCTGTTCATTTGGCTATCCATTCCACCCTGTTCAGCTCTACATTTTCGTGCCCACAAAACCCAGCCTTCAGAAATCATTGGAATCACCACTAGAGAATGTTCCATTCATTCACTGCGAATCTGGAATTCATCTGAATCTCCACTCCCGGCAGGTTTTCATTGCACCACTGCTGAATGTTCAAGTAACGCAATGATGGTTTTCAGTGGTCTATTCACACTCGAACCCGTGCTGTTCACGGTCTAGCGACTCAACACTGGTGAGTTCTTCTTTTTCCAGTTCAGACAATACAAACCTCAGAAACCATTGCAATCTACACTACAGAATGTTTCATTCATTCAGGCGAATCTTGAATTCATCTTGTTCTCCACTCCCAGCAGGTTTTCGTTTCACCACTGGTGAATGTCCAAGCAACCCAAGGCTGGTTTCAGCTGCGTGTTAACACTCGCAGCCGTGCTGTTCAATTGGCTATCCAGTGAACGCTGGTTAGCTCTTGATTTTCCTTCCACACACCGAGCCTTCAGAAATCATTCTTATCTCCACTTCAGAATGTTCCGTTCGTTCCCTGCGAATCTGGAATTCCTCTGACTCTCCACACCAGGCAGATTTTCCTAACAACACTGGTGAATGACCAGGTAATCCAATGCTGGTTTTCAGCGGCTGTTCACACTCACAGCCTTGCTGTTCAATTGGCAATCCAGTCAAACCTAGTCAGCTCTTCATTTTCCTGTCCACACAACCCAGCGTTCAGAAATCATTGGAATCTCTACTACAGAAATTTCCATTCATTCACTGTGAATCTGGAAATACTCTGAATCTGCATTCCAGGAAGGCTTTCGTTACACCACTGATGAATGTCCAAGTAATGCAATGCTGCTTCTTAGTGGTCTGTTCACACTCGAAACCGTGCTGTTCATTGGCTATCCACTCAATATCGGTCAGCTCTTCAATATCCTGTCCAGACTATCCAGATTCCTAAATGTTGGCAATCACCACTACAGAATGTTCCATTCAATCACGCGAATCTGGAATTCATCAGAGTCTCCACTCCTGGAAGGTTTTCGTGACACCACTGGTAAATGTCCAAGGAAGACAATGCTGGTTTTAAGCCGCCTGCTAACACACTCAGCCGTGCTGTTCAATTTGCTATCCACCCAACCCTATTCATCTCTACATTTTCCTGTCCTCATAACCCAACCTTCAGAAATAATTGGTATCTCCTCCACAGAATGTTCCGTTCATTCACTGCGAATCTTAAATTCATCTGACTCTCAACTCCCGGCGGGTTATCGTTACACCACTTGTGAATGTCCAAGTAAGCCAATGCTGGTTTTCAGTGGCCTGTTCATACTAAGAGACGTGCTGTTCATTTGGCTATCCACTCCACCCTGTTCAGCTCTACATTTTCGTGTCCACAAAACCCAGCCTTCAGAAATCATTGGAATCACCACTAGAGAATGTTCCATTCATTCACTGCGAATCTGGAATTCCTCTGAACCTCCACTCCTGGCAGGTTTTCGTTACGCCACTGGTGAATGTCCAAGTAACTCAATACTGGTTTTCAGAGGCATGTTCAACTCGCAGAAGTGCTGTTCAATGGGCTATCCACTCAATATTGGTCAGCTCTTCATTTTCCTCTCCACACAAACCAGCCTTCAGAAATCATTGGGCTCTCCACTACAGACTGTTCCATTCATTCACTGCGATTCTGCAATTCATCTGACTCTCCGCTCCAGGCAGGTTTTCATTACAGCACTGGTGAATGACCAAGTAATCCAATGCTGGTTTTCAGCCGCCTTTTCACACTCGCAGTGTGCTGTTCAATTGTCTATCCACTCAAACCTGGTCAGCCTTTCATTTTCTTTTCCACAATATCAGACTTCAGAAATCATTGGAATCGCCAGTACAGAATGTTCCATTCATTCACTGCCAATCTGGAATTCATCTGAATCTGCACTCCAGGTAGGCTTTCATTACACCACTTATGAATGTCCAAGTAACACAATGCTGGTTTTCAGCGGTCTGTTCACACTCTAAGCCCTGCTTTTTACTGGGTATCCACACAACTGTGGTCAGCTCTTCATTTTCATGTCCAAACAATCCAGACTTGAGAAATCATTGCAATCTCCAGTACAGAATGTTCCATTCATTCACTGCGAATCTGGAATTCAACTGAATCTCCACTACCTGCAGATTTATCTTACACCACTTGTGAATGTCCAAGTAAAACAATGCTGGTTTTCAGAGGCCTGTTCATGTTCGCAGTCGTGCTGTTCAATTGGCTATCCACTCAACCTGTTTTGCTCCTCATTTTCCTGTGCACACAACCCAGCCTTCAGAAATCATTGTAATCTCCACTACAGGATGTTCCATTCATTCACTGGGAATCTGGAATTCATCTGAATCTGCACTCCACGCAGGCTTTCGTTACACCACTGCTGAAAGTCGAAGTAATGCAATACTGGTTTTCAGTGGTCTGTTCACATTCGAAGCCGAGGCTTTTTACAGGCTATCCACTCAACACTGGTCAGCTCTTCATTTTCGTGTCCCCACAATCCAGATTTCAGAAATCATTGCAATCTCCACTACAGAATGTTCCATTCATTCACTGCGAGTCTGGAGTTTATCTGATTCTCCACTCCCGCCTGGTTAACATTACACCACTTGTGAATGTCCAAGTAAGCCAATGCTGGTTTTCAGAGGCCTGTTCATACTCGCAGCCGTGCTGTTTAATTGACAATTCACTCCACCCTGTTCAGCTCTTCATTGTCCCACCACACTACCAGCCTTCAGAAATCTTTGTTATCTCCACTACAGAATGTTCCATTCATTCACTGCGAATCTGGAATTCATCTGACTCTCAACTCCACGCAGGTTTTCATTACACCACTGTTGAATGTCCAAGTAACCCAATGCTGGTTTTCAGCGGCCTGTTCATATTCGCAGCCCTGCTGTTTACTTGGCTATCGATTCAAGCCTGGTCAGCTCTTCATTTTCCTGTCCACACAACACAGGCTTCAGAAATCATTGGAATCTCCTCTACAGAATGTTCCATTCATTCACTGCGAATGTGGAATTCAACTGACTCTCCACTCCATGCAGGTTTTCCTTACACCACTGATGAATGTCCAAGTAACCCAATGCTGGTTCTCAGCTGCATGTTCACACTCGCAGCCATGCTATACAATTGGCTTTCCACTAAATCCTGATTAGTTCTTGATTTTCCTTCCACACGACCCAGCCTTCAGAAATCGTTGGAATCTCCACTAGAGAATGTTCCATTCATTCACTGCGAATCTGGAATTCCTCTGAACCTCCACTCCCGGCAGGTTTTCGTTACACCACTGTTGAATGTCCAAGTAACCCAATGTTTTAAGTGTTTTCTTCACAAGCGCAGTGGTGCTGTTCAATTGGCTATCCACTCAACCCTGGCCAGCTCTACATTTTCCTGTCCACACCACAGAGACTGGAGAAATCATTGTTATCTCCACTACAGAATGTTCCATTCATTCACAGCGAATCTGGAATTCATCTGAATCTCCACTCCCGGCAGGTTTTCGTGACACCACTGGTAAATATCCAAGTAAGCCAATGCTGGTTTTAAGTGGCCTGCTCATACTCTCAGCCGTGCTGTTCAATTTGCTATCCACTCAACCCTCTTCAGCTCCATTTTCCTGTCCACATAACCCAAACTTCAGAAACAATTGGTATCTCCTCCACAGAATGTTCCATTCATTGACGGCAAATCTGAAATTCATCTAATTCTCAACTCCCGTCAGGTTTTCGTTACACCACTTGTGAATGTCCAATTAAGCCAAAGCTGGTTTTCAGTGGCCTGTTCTTACTACGAGACGTGCTGTTCATTTGGCTATCCATTCCACCCTGTTCAGCTCTACATTTTCGTGTCCACAAAACCCAGCCTTCAGAAATCATTGGAATCACCACTAGAGAATGTTCCATTCATTCACTGCGAATCTGGAATTCATCTGAATCTCCACTCCCGGCAGGTTTTCATTGCACCACTGCTGAATGTTCAAGTAACGCAATGATGGTTTTCAGCGGTCTATTCACACTCGAACCCGTGCTGTTCACGGTCTAGCGACTCAACACTGGTGAGTTCTTCTTTTTCCAGTTCAGACAATACAAACCTCAGAAACCATTGCAATCTACACTACAGAATGTTTCATTCATTCAGGCGAATCTTGAATTCATCTTGTTCTCCACTCCCAGCAGGTTTTCGTTTCACCACTGGTGAATGTCCAAGCAACCCAAGGCTGGTTTCAGCTGCGTGTTAACACTCGCAGCCGTGCTGTTCAATTGGCTATCCAGTGAACGCTGGTTAGCTCTTGATTTTCCTTCCACACACCGAGCCTTCAGAAATCATTCTTATCTCCACTTCAGAATGTTCCATTCGTTCCCTGCGAATCTGGAATTCCTCTGACTCTCCACACCAGGCAGATTTTCCTAACAACACTGGTGAATGACCAGGTAATCCAATGCTGGTTTTCAGCGGCTGTTCACACTCACAGCCTTGCTGTTCAATTGGCAATCCAGTCAAACCTAGTCAGCTCTTCATTTTCCTGTCCACACAACCCAGCGTTCAGAAATCATTGGAATCTCTACTACAGAAATTTCCATTCATTCACTGTGAATCTGGAAATACTCTGAATCTGCATTCCAGGAAGGCTTTCGTTACACCACTGATGAATGTCCAAGTAATGCAATGCTGCTTCTTAGTGGTCTGTTCACACTCGAAACCGTGCTGTTCATTGGCTATCCACTCAATATCGGTCAGCTCTTCAATATCCTGTCCAGACTATCCAGATTCCTAAATGTTGGCAATCACCACTACAGAATGTTCCATTCAATCACGCGAATCTGGAATTCATCAGAGTCTCCACTCCTGGAAGGTTTTCGTGACACCACTGGTAAATGTCCAAGGAAGACAATGCTGGTTTTAAGCCGCCTGCTAACACACTCAGCCGTGCTGTTCAATTTGCTATCCACCCAACCCTATTCAGCTCTACATTTTCCTGTCCTCATAACCCAACCTTCAGAAATAATTGGTATCTCCTCCACAGAATGTTCCGTTCATTCACTGCGCATCTTAAATTCATCTGACTCTCAACTCCCGGCGGGTTATCGTTACACCACTTGTGAATGTCCAAGTAAGCCAATGCTGGTTTTCAGTGGCCTGTTCATACTAAGAGACGTGCTGTTCATTTGGCTATCCACTCCACCCTGTTCAGCTCTACATTTTCGTGTCCACAAAACCCAGCCTTCAGAAATCATTGGAATCACCACTAGAGAATGTTCCATTCATTCACTGCGAATCTGGAATTCCTCTGAACCTCCACTCCTGGCAGGTTTTCGTTACGCCACTGGTGAATGTCCAAGTAACTCAATACTGGTTTTCAGAGGCATGTTCAACTCGCAGAAGTGCTGTTCAATGGGCTATCCACTCAATATTGGTCAGCTCTTCATTTTCCTCTCCACACAAACCAGCCTTCAGAAATCATTGGGCTCTCCACTACAGACTGTTCCATTCATTCACTGCGATTCTGCAATTCATCTGACTCTCCGCTCCAGGCAGGTTTTCATTACAGCACTGGTGAATGACCAAGTAATCCAATGCTGGTTTTCAGCCGCCTTTTCACACTCGCAGTGTGCTGTTCAATTGTCTATCCACTCAAACCTGGTCAGCCTTTCATTTTCTTTTCCACAATATCAGACTTCAGAAATCATTGGAATCGCCAGTACAGAATGTTCCATTCATTCACTGCCAATCTGGAATTCATCTGAATCTGCACTCCAGGTAGGCTTTCATTACACCACTTATGAATGTCCAAGTAACACAATGCTGGTTTTCAGCGGTCTGTTCACACTCTAAGCCCTGCTTTTTACTGGGTATCCACACAACTGTGGTCAGCTCTTCATTTTCATGTCCAAACAATCCAGACTTGAGAAATCATTGCAATCTCCAGTACAGAATGTTCCATTCATTCACTGCGAATCTGGAATTCAACTGAATCTCCACTACCTGCAGATTTATCTTACACCACTTGTGAATGTCCAAGTAAAACAATGCTGGTTTTCAGAGGCCTGTTCATGTTCGCAGTCGTGCTGTTCAATTGGCTATCCACTCAACCTGTTTTGCTCCTCATTTTCCTGTGCACACAACCCAGCCTTCAGAAATCATTGTAATCTCCACTACAGGATGTTCCATTCATTCACTGGGAATCTGGAATTCATCTGAATCTGCACTCCACGCAGGCTTTCGTTACACCACTGCTGAAAGTCGAAGTAATGCAATACTGGTTTTCAGTGGTCTCTTCACATTCGAAGCCGAGGCTTTTTACAGGCTATCCACTCAACACTGGTCAGCTCTTCATTTTCGTGTCCCCACAATCCAGATTTCAGAAATCATTGCAATCTCCACTACAGAATGTTCCATTCATTCACTGCGAGTCTGGAGTTTATCTGATTCTCCACTCCCGCCTGGTTAACATTACACCACTTGTGAATGTCCAAGTAAGCCAATGCTGGTTTTCAGAGGCCTGTTCATACTCGCAGCCGTGCTGTTTAATTGACAATTCACTCCACCCTGTTCAGCTCTTCATTGTCCCACCACACTACCAGCCTTCAGAAATCTTTGTTATCTCCACTACAGAATGTTCCATTCATTCACTGCGAATCTGGAATTCATCTGACTCTCAACTCCACGCAGGTTTTCATTACACCACTGTTGAATGTCCAAGTAACCCAATGCTGGTTTTCAGCGGCCTGTTCATATTCGCAGCCCTGCTGTTTACTTGGCTATCGATTCAAGCCTGGTCAGCTCTTCATTTTCCTGTCCACACAACACAGGCTTCAGAAATCATTGGAATCTCCTCTACAGAATGTTCCATTCATTCACTGCGAATGTGGAATTCAACTGACTCTCCACTCCATGCAGGTTTTCCTTACACCACTGATGAATGTCCAAGTAACCCAATGCTGGTTCTCAGCTGCATGTTCACACTCGCAGCCATGCTATACAATTGGCTTTCCACTAAATCCTGATTAGTTCTTGATTTTCCTTCCACACGACCCAGCCTTCAGAAATCGTTGGAATCTCCACTAGAGAATGTTCCATTCATTCACTGCGAATCTGGAATTCCTCTGAACCTCCACTCCCGGCAGGTTTTCGTTACACCACTGTTGAATGTCCAAGTAACCCAATGTTTTAAGTGTTTTCTTCACAAGCGCAGTGGTGCTGTTCAATTGGCTATCCACTCAACCCTGGCCAGCTCTACATTTTCCTGTCCACACCACAGAGACTGGAGAAATCATTGTTATCTCCACTACAGAATGTTCCATTCATTCACAGCGAATCTGGAATTCATCTGAATCTCCACTCCCGGCAGGTTTTCGTGACACCACTGGTAAATATCCAAGTAAGCCAATGCTGGTTTTAAGTGGCCTGCTCATACTCTCAGCCGTGCTGTTCAATTTGCTATCCACTCAACCCTCTTCAGCTCCATTTTCCTGTCCACATAACCCAAACTTCAGAAACAATTGGTATCTCCTCCACAGAATGTTCCATTCATTGACGGCAAATCTGAAATTCATCTAATTCTCAACTCCCGTCAGGTTTTCGTTACACCACTTGTGAATGTCCAATTAAGCCAAAGCTGGTTTTCAGTGGCCTGTTCTTACTACGAGATGTGCTGTTCATTTGGCTATCCATTCCACCCTGTTCAGCTCTACATTTTCGTGTCCACAAAACCCAGCCTTCAGAAATCATTGGAATCACCACTAGAGAATGTTCCATTCATTCACTGCGAATCTGGAATTCATCTGAATCTCCACTCCCGGCAGGTTTTCATTGCACCACTGCTGAATGTTCAAGTAACGCAATGATGGTTTTCAGCGGTCTATTCACACTCGAACCCGTGCTGTTCACGGTCTAGCGACTCAACACTGGTGAGTTCTTCTTTTTCCAGTTCAGACAATACAAACCTCAGAAACCATTGCAATCTACACTACAGAATGTTTCATTCATTCAGGCGAATCTTGAATTCATCTTGTTCTCCACTCCCAGCAGGTTTTCGTTTCACCATTGGTGAATGTCCAAGCAACCCAAGGCTGGTTTCAGCTGCGTGTTAACTCTCGCAGCCGTGCTGTTCAATTGGCTATCCAGTGAACGCTGGTTAGCTCTTGATTTTCCTTCCACACACCGAGCCTTCAGAAATCATTCTTATCTCCACTTCAGAATGTTCCATTCGTTCCCTGCGAATCTGGAATTCCTCTGACTCTCCACACCAGGCAGATTTTCCTAACAACACTGGTGAATGACCAGGTAATCCAATGCTGGTTTTCAGCGGCTGTTCACACTCACAGCCTTGCTGTTCAATTGGCAATCCAGTCAAACCTAGTCAGCTCTTCATTTTCCTGTCCACACAACCCAGCGTTCAGAAATCATTGGAATCTCTACTACAGAAATTTCCATTCATTCACTGTGAATCTGGAAATACTCTGAATCTGCATTCCAGGAAGGCTTTCGTTACACCACTGATGAATGTCCAAGTAATGCAATGCTGCTTCTTAGTGGTCTGTTCACACTCGAAACCGTGCTGTTCATTGGCTATCCACTCAATATCGGTCAGCTCTTCAATATCCTGTCCAGACTATCCAGATTCCTAAATGTTGGCAATCACCACTACAGAATGTTCCATTCAATCACGCGAATCTGGAATTCATCAGAGTCTCCACTCCTGGAAGGTTTTCGTGACACCACTGGTAAATGTCCAAGGAAGACAATGCTGGTTTTAAGCCGCCTGCTAACACACTCAGCCGTGCTGTTCAATTTGCTATCCACCCAACCCTATTCAGCTCTACATTTTCCTGTCCTCATAACCCAACCTTCAGAAATAATTGGTATCTCCTCCACAGAATGTTCCGTTCATTCACTGCGAATCTTAAATTCATCTGACTCTCAACTCCCGGCGGGTTATCGTTACACCACTTGTGAATGTCCAAGTAAGCCAATGCTGGTTTTCAGTGGCCTGTTCATACTAAGAGACGTGCTGTTCATTTGGCTATCCACTCCACCCTGTTCAGCTCTACATTTTCGTGTCCACAAAACCCAGCCTTCAGAAATCATTGGAATCACCACTAGAGAATGTTCCATTCATTCACTGCGAATCTGGAATTCATCTGAACCTCCACTCCTGGCAGGTTTTCGTTACGCCACTGGTGAATGTCCAAGTAACTCAATACTGCTTTTCAGAGGCATGTTCAACTCGCAGAAGTGCTGTTCAATGGGCTATCCACTCAATATTGGTCAGCTCTTCATTTTCCTCTCCACACAAACCAGCCTTCAGAAATCATTGGGCTCTCCACTACAGACTGTTCCATTCATTCACTGCGATTCTGCAATTCATCTGACTCTCCGCTCCAGGCAGGTTTTCATTACAGCACTGGTGAATGACCAAGTAATCCAATGCTGGTTTTCAGCCGCCTTTTCACACTCGCAGTGTGCTGTTCAATTGTCTATCCACTCAAACCTGGTCAGCCTTTCATTTTCTTTTCCACAATATCAGACTTCAGAAATCATTGGAATCGCCAGTACAGAATGTTCCATTCATTCACTGCCAATCTGGAATTCATCTGAATCTGCACTCCAGGTAGGCTTTCATTACACCACTTATGAATGTCCAAGTAACACAATGCTGGTTTTCAGCGGTCTGTTCACACTCTAAGCCCTGCTTTTTACTGGGTATCCACACAACTGTGGTCAGCTCTTCATTTTCATGTCCAAACAATCCAGACTTGAGAAATCATTGCAATCTCCAGTACAGAATGTTCCATTCATTCACTGCGAATCTGGAATTCAACTGAATCTCCACTACCTGCAGATTTATCTTACACCACTTGTGAATGTCCAAGTAAAACAATGCTGGTTTTCAGAGGCCTGTTCATGTTCGCAGTCGTGCTGTTCAATTGGCTATCCACTCAACCTGTTTTGCTCCTCATTTTCCTGTGCACACAACCCAGCCTTCAGAAATCATTGTAATCTCCACTACAGGATGTTCCATTCATTCACTGGGAATCTGGAATTCATCTGAATCTGCACTCCACGCAGGCTTTCGTTACACCACTGCTGAAAGTCGAAGTAATGCAATACTGGTTTTCAGTGGTCTGTTCACATTCGAAGCCGAGGCTTTTTACAGGCTATCCACTCAACACTGGTCAGCTCTTCATTTTCGTGTCCCCACAATCCAGATTTCAGAAATCATTGCAATCTCCACTACAGAATGTTCCATTCATTCACTGCGAGTCTGGAGTTTATCTGATTCTCCACTCCCGCCTGGTTAACATTACACCACTTGTGAATGTCCAAGTAAGCCAATGCTGGTTTTCAGAGGCCTGTTCATACTCGCAGCCGTGCTGTTTAATTGACAATTCACTCCACCCTGTTCAGCTCTTCATTGCCCCACCACACTACCAGCCTTCAGAAATCTTTGTTATCTCCACTACAGAATGTTCCATTCATTCACTGCGAATCTGGAATTCATCTGACTCTCAACTCCACGCAGGTTTTCATTACACCACTGTTGAATGTCCAAGTAACCCAATGCTGGTTTTCAGCGGCCTGTTCATATTCGCAGCCCTGCTGTTTACTTGGCTATCGATTCAAGCCTGGTCAGCTCTTCATTTTCCTGTCCACACAACACAGGCTTCAGAAATCATTGGAATCTCCTCTACAGAATGTTCCATTCATTCACTGCGAATGTGGAATTCAACTGACTCTCCACTCCATGCAGGTTTTCCTTACACCACTGATGAATGTCCAAGTAACCCAATGCTGGTTTTCAGCTGCATGTTCACACTCGCAGCCATGCTATACAATTGGCTTTCCACTAAATCCTGATTAGTTCTTGATTTTCCTTCCACACGACCCAGCCTTCAGAAATCGTTGGAATCTCCACTAGAGAATGTTCCATTCATTCACTGCGAATCTGGAATTCCTCTGAACCTCCACTCCCGGCAGGTTTTCGTTACACCACTGTTGAATGTGCAAGTAACCCAATGTTTTAAGTGTTTTCTTCACAAGCGCAGTGGTGCTGTTCAATTGGCTATCCACTCAACCCTGGCCAGCTCTACATTTTCCTGTCCACACCACAGAGACTGGAGAAATCATTGTTATCTCCACTACAGAATGTTCCATTCATTCACAGCGAATCTGGAATTCATCTGAATCTCCACTCCCGGCAGGTTTTCGTGACACCACTGGTAAATATCCAAGTAAGCCAATGCTGGTTTTAAGTGGCCTGCTCATACTCTCAGCCGTGCTGTTCAATTTGCTATCCACTCAACCCTCTTCAGCTCCATTTTCCTGTCCACATAACCCAAACTTCAGAAACAATTGGTATCTCCTCCACAGAATGTTCCATTCATTGACGGCAAATCTGAAATTCATCTAATTCTCAACTCCCGTCAGGTTTTCGTTACACCACTTGTGAATGTCCAATTAAGCCAAAGCTGGTTTTCAGTGGCCTGTTCTTACTACGAGACGTGCTGTTCATTTGGCTATCCATTCCACCCTGTTCAGCTCTACATTTTCGTGTCCACAAAACCCAGCCTTCAGAAATCATTGGAATCACCACTAGAGAATGTTCCATTCATTCACTGCGAATCTGGAATTCATCTGAATCTCCACTCCCGGCAGGTTTTCATTGCACCACTGCTGAATGTTCAAGTAACGCAATGATGGTTTTCAGCGGTCTATTCACACTCGAACCCGTGCTGTTCACGGTCTAGCGACTCAACACTGGTGAGTTCTTCTTTTTCCAGTTCAGACAATACAAACCTCAGAAACCATTGCAATCTACACTACAGAATGTTTCATTCATTCAGGCGAATCTTGAATTCATCTTGTTCTCCACTCCCAGCAGGTTTTCGTTTCACCACTGGTGAATGTCCAAGCAACCCAAGGCTGGTTTCAGCTGCGTGTTAACACTCGCAGCCGTGCTGTTCAATTGGCTATCCAGTGAACGCTGGTTAGCTCTTGATTTTCCTTCCACACACCGAGCCTTCAGAAATCATTCTTATCTCCACTTCAGAATGTTCCATTCGTTCCCTGCGAATCTGGAATTCCTCTGACTCTCCACACCAGGCAGATTTTCCTAACAACACTGGTGAATGACCAGGTAATCCAATGCTGGTTTTCAGCGGCTGTTCACACTCACAGCCTTGCTGTTCAATTGGCAATCCAGTCAAACCTAGTCAGCTCTTCATTTTCCTGTCCACACAACCCAGCGTTCAGAAATCATTGGAATCTCTACTACAGAAATTTCCATTCATTCACTGTGAATCTGGAAATACTCTGAATCTGCATTCCAGGAAGGCTTTCGTTACACCACTGATGAATGTCCAAGTAATGCAATGCTGCTTCTTAGTGGTCTGTTCACACTCGAAACCGTGCTGTTCATTGGCTATCCACTCAATATCGGTCAGCTCTTCAATATCCTGTCCAGACTATCCAGATTCCTAAATGTTGGCAATCACCACTACAGAATGTTCCATTCAATCACGCGAATCTGGAATTCATCAGAGTCTCCACTCCTGGAAGGTTTTCGTGACACCACTGGTAAATGTCCAAGGAAGACAATGCTGGTTTTAAGCCGCCTGCTAACACACTCAGCCGTGCTGTTCAATTTGCTATCCACCCAACCCTATTCAGCTCTACATTTTCCTGTCCTCATAACCCAACCTTCAGAAATAATTGGTATCTCCTCCACAGAATGTTCCGTTCATTCACTGCGAATCTTAAATTCATCTGACTCTCAACTCCCGGCGGGTTATCGTTACACCACTTGTGAATGTCCAAGTAAGCCAATGCTGGTTTTCAGTGGCCTGTTCATACTAAGAGACGTGCTGTTCATTTGGCTATCCACTCCACCCTGTTCAGCTCTACATTCTCGTGTCCACAAAACCCAGCCTTCAGAAATCATTGGAATCACCACTAGAGAATGTTCCATTCATTCACTGCGAATCTGGAATTCCTCTGAACCTCCACTCCTGGCAGGTTTTCGTTACGCCACTGGTGAATGTCCAAGTAACTCAATACTGGTTTTCAGAGGCATGTTCAACTCGCAGAAGTGCTGTTCAATGGGCTATCCACTCAATATTGGTCAGCTCTTCATTTTCCTCTCCACACAAACCAGCCTTCAGAAATCATTGGGCTCTCCACTACAGACTGTTCCATTCATTCACTGCGATTCTGCAATTCATCTGACTCTCCGCTCCAGGCAGGTTTTCATTACAGCACTGGTGAATGACCAAGTAATCCAATGCTGGTTTTCAGCCGCCTTTTCACACTCGCAGTGTGCTGTTCAATTGTCTATCCACTCAAACCTGGTCAGCCTTTCATTTTCTTTTCCACAATATCAGACTTCAGAAATCATTGGAATCGCCAGTACAGAATGTTCCATTCATTCACTGCCAATCTGGAATTCATCTGAATCTGCACTCCAGGTAGGCTTTCATTACACCACTTATGAATGTCCAAGTAACACAATGCTGGTTTTCAGCGGTCTGTTCACACTCTAAGCCCTGCTTTTTACTGGGTATCCACACAACTGTGGTCAGCTCTTCATTTTCATGTCCAAACAATCCAGACTTGAGAAATCATTGCAATCTCCAGTACAGAATGTTCCATTCATTCACTGCGAATCTGGAATTCAACTGAATCTCCACTACCTGCAGATTTATCTTACACCACTTGTGAATGTCCAAGTAAAACAATGCTGGTTTTCAGAGGCCTGTTCATGTTCGCAGTCGTGCTGTTCAATTGGCTATCCACTCAACCTGTTTTGCTCCTCATTTTCCTGTGCACACAACCCAGCCTTCAGAAATCATTGTAATCTCCACTACAGGATGTTCCATTCATTCACTGGGAATCTGGAATTCATCTGAATCTGCACTCCACGCAGGCTTTCGTTACACCACTGCTGAAAGTCGAAGTAATGCAATACTGGTTTTCAGTGGTCTGTTCACATTCGAAGCCGAGGCTTTTTACAGGCTATCCACTCAACACTGGTCAGCTCTTCATTTTCGTGTCCCCACAATCCAGATTTCAGAAATCATTGCAATCTCCACTACAGAATGTTCCATTCATTCACTGCGAGTCTGGAGTTTATCTGATTCTCCACTCCCGCCTGGTTAACATTACACCACTTGTGAATGTCCAAGTAAGCCAATGCTGGTTTTCAGAGGCCTGTTCATACTCGCAGCCGTGCTGTTTAATTGACAATTCACTCCACCCTGTTCAGCTCTTCATTGTCCCACCACACTACCAGCCTTCAGAAATCTTTGTTATCTCCACTACAGAACGTTCAATTCATTCACTGCGAATCTGGAATTCATCTGACTCTCAACTCCACGCAGGTTTTCATTACACCACTGTTGAATGTCCAAGTAACCCAATGCTGGTTTTCAGCGGCCTGTTCATATTCGCAGCCCTGCTGTTTACTTGGCTATCGATTCAAGCCTGGTCAGCTCTTCATTTTCCTGTCCACACAACACAGGCTTCAGGAATCATTGGAATCTCCTCTACAGAATGTTCCATTCATTCACTGCGAATGTGGAATTCAACTGACTCTCCACTCCATGCAGGTTTTCCTTACACCACTGATGAATGTCCAAGTAACCCAATGCTGGTTTTCAGCTGCATGTTCACACTCGCAGCCATGCTATACAATTGGCTTTCCACTAAATCCTGATTAGTTCTTGATTTTCCTTCCACACGACCCAGCCTTCAGAAATCGTTGGAATCTCCACTAGAGAATGTTCCATTCATTCACTGCGAATCTGGAATTCCTCTGAACCTCCACTGCCGGCAGGTTTTCGTTACACCACTGTTGAATGTCCAAGTAACCCAATGTTTTAAGTGTTTTCTTCACAAGCGCAGTGGTGCTGTTCAATTGGCTATCCACTCAACCCTGGCCAGCTCTACATTTTCCTGTCCACACCACAGAGACTGGAGAAATCATTGTTATCTCCACTACAGAATGTTCCATTCATTCACAGCGAATCTGGAATTCATCTGAATCTCCACTCCCGGCAGGTTTTCGTGACACCACTGGTAAATATCCAAGTAAGCCAATGCTGGTTTTAAGTGGCCTGCTCATACTCTCAGCCGTGCTGTTCAATTTGCTATCCACTCAACCCTCTTCAGCTCCATTTTCCTGTCCACATAACCCAAACTTCAGAAACAATTGGTATCTCCTCCACAGAATGTTCCATTCATTGACGGCAAATCTGAAATTCATCTAATTCTCAACTCCCGTCAGGTTTTCGTTACACCACTTGTGAATGTCCAATTAAGCCAAAGCTGGTTTTCAGTGGCCTGTTCTTACTACGAGACGTGCTGTTCATTTGGCTATCCATTCCACCCTGTTCAGCTCTACATTTTCGTGTCCACAAAACCCAGCCTTCAGAAATCATTGGAATCACCACTAGAGAATGTTCCATTCATTCACTGCGAATCTGGAATTCATCTGAATCTCCACTCCCGGCAGGTTTTCATTGCACCACTGCTGAATGTTCAAGTAACGCAATGATGGTTTTCAGCGGTCTATTCACACTCGAACCCGTGCTGTTCACGGTCTAGCGACTCAACACTGGTGAGTTCTTCTTTTTCCAGTTCAGACAATACAAACCTCAGAAACCATTGCAATCTACACTACAGAATGTTTCATTCATTCAGGCGAATCTTGAATTCATCTTGTTCTCCACTCCCAGCAGGTTTTCGTTTCACCACTGGTGAATGTCCAAGCAACCCAAGGCTGGTTTCAGCTGCGTGTTAACACTCGCAGCCGTGCTGTTCAATTGGCTATCCAGTGAACGCTGGTTAGCTCTTGATTTTCCTTCCACACACCGAGCCTTCAGAAATCATTCTTATCTCCACTTCAGAATGTTCCATTCGTTCCCTGCGAATCTGGAATTCCTCTGACTCTCCACACCAGGCAGATTTTCCTAACAACACTGGTGAATGACCAGGTAATCCAATGCTGGTTTTCAGCGGCTGTTCACACTCACAGCCTTGCTGTTCAATTGGCAATCCAGTCAAACCTAGTCAGCTCTTCATTTTCCTGTCCACACAACCCAGCGTTCAGAAATCATTGGAATCTCTACTACAGAAATTTCCATTCATTCACTGTGAATCTGGAAATACTCTGAATCTGCATTCCAGGAAGGCTTTCGTTACACCACTGATGAATGTCCAAGTAATGCAATGCTGCTTCTTAGTGGTCTGTTCACACTCGAAACCGTGCTGTTCATTGGCTATCCACTCAATATCGGTCAGCTCTTCAATATCCTGTCCAGACTATCCAGATTCCTAAATGTTGGCAATCACCACTACAGAATGTTCCATTCAATCACGCGAATCTGGAATTCATCAGAGTCTCCACTCCTGGAAGGTTTTCGTGACACCACTGGTAAATGTCCAAGGAAGACAATGCTGGTTTTAAGCCGCCTGCTAACACACTCAGCCGTGCTGTTCAATTTGCTATCCACCCAACCCTATTCAGCTCTACATTTTCCTGTCCTCATAACCCAACCTTCAGAAATAATTGGTATCTCCTCCACAGAATGTTCCGTTCATTCACTGCGAATCTTAAATTCATCTGACTCTCAACTCCCGGCGGGTTATCGTTACACCACTTGTGAATGTCCAAGTAAGCCAATGCTGGTTTTCAGTGGCCTGTTCATACTAAGAGACGTGCTGTTCATTTGGCTATCCACTCCACCCTGTTCAGCTCTACATTTTCGTGTCCACAAAACCCAGCCTTCAGAAATCATTGGAATCACCACTAGAGAATGTTCCATTCATTCACTGCGAATCTGGAATTCCTCTGAACCTCCACTCCTGGCAGGTTTTCGTTACGCCACTGGTGAATGTCCAAGTAACTCAATACTGGTTTTCAGAGGCATGTTCAACTCGCAGAAGTGCTGTTCAATGGGCTATCCACTCAATATTGGTCAGCTCTTCATTTTCCTCTCCACACAAACCAGCCTTCAGAAATCATTGGGCTCTCCACTACAGACTGTTCCATTCATTCACTGCGATTCTGCAATTCATCTGACTCTCCGCTCCAGGCAGGTTTTCATTACAGCACTGGTGAATGACCAAGTAATCCAATGCTGGTTTTCAGCCGCCTTTTCACACTCGCAGTGTGCTGTTCAATTGTCTATCCACTCAAACCTGGTCAGCCTTTCATTTTCTTTTCCACAATATCAGACTTCAGAAATCATTGGAATCGCCAGTACAGAATGTTCCATTCATTCACTGCCAATCTGGAATTCATCTGAATCTGCACTCCAGGTAGGCTTTCATTACACCACTTATGAATGTCCAAGTAACACAATGCTGGTTTTCAGCGGTCTGTTCACACTCTAAGCCCTGCTTTTTACTGGGTATCCACACAACTGTGGTCAGCTCTTCATTTTCATGTCCAAACAATCCAGACTTGAGAAATCATTGCAATCTCCAGTACAGAATGTTCCATTCATTCACTGCGAATCTGGAATTCAACTGAATCTCCACTACCTGCAGATTTATCTTACACCACTTGTGAATGTCCAAGTAAAACAATGCTGGTTTTCAGAGGCCTGTTCATGTTCGCAGTCGTGCTGTTCAATTGGCTATCCACTCAACCTGTTTTGCTCCTCATTTTCCTGTGCACACAACCCAGCCTTCAGAAATCATTGTAATCTCCACTACAGGATGTTCCATTCATTCACTGGGAATCTGGAATTCATCTGAATCTGCACTCCACGCAGGCTTTCGTTACACCACTGCTGAAAGTCGAAGTAATGCAATACTGGTTTTCAGTGGTCTGTTCACATTCGAAGCCGAGGCTTTTTACAGGCTATCCACTCAACACTGGTCAGCTCTTCATTTTCGTGTCCCCACAATCCAGATTTCAGAAATCATTGCAATCTCCACTACAGAATGTTCCATTCATTCACTGCGAGTCTGGAGTTTATCTGATTCTCCACTCCCGCCTGGTTAACATTACACCACTTGTGAATGTCCAAGTAAGCCAATGCTGGTTTTCAGAGGCCTGTTCATACTCGCAGCCGTGCTGTTTAATTGACAATTCACTCCACCCTGTTCAGCTCTTCATTGTCCCACCACACTACCAGCCTTCAGAAATCTTTGTTATCTCCACTACAGAACGTTCCATTCATTCACTGCGAATCTGGAATTCATCTGACTCTCAACTCCACGCAGGTTTTCATTACACCACTGTTGAATGTCCAAGTAACCCAATGCTGGTTTTCAGCGGCCTGTTCATTTTCGCAGCCCTGCTGTTTACTTGGCTATCGATTCAAGCCTGGTCAGCTCTTCATTTTCCTGTCCACACAACACAGGCTTCAGAAATCATTGGAATCTCCTCTACAGAATGTTCCATTCATTCACTGCGAATGTGGAATTCAACTGACTCTCCACTCCATGCAGGTTTTCCTTACACCACTGATGAATGTCCAAGTAACCCAATGCTGGTTTTCAGCTGCATGTTCACACTCGCAGCCATGCTATACAATTGGCTTTCCACTAAATCCTGATTAGTTCTTGATTTTCCTTCCACACGACCCAGCCTTCAGAAATCGTTGGAATCTCCACTAGAGAATGTTCCATTCATTCACTGCGAATCTGGAATTCCTCTGAACCTCCACTCCCGGCAGGTTTTCGTTACACCACTGTTGAATGTCCAAGTAACCCAATGTTTTAAGTGTTTTCTTCACAAGCGCAGTGGTGCTGTTCAATTGGCTATCCACTCAACCCTGGCCAGCTCTACATTTTCCTGTCCACACCACAGAGACTGGAGAAATCATTGTTATCTCCACTACAGAATGTTCCATTCATTCACAGCGAATCTGGAATTCATCTGAATCTCCACTCCCGGCAGGTTTTCGTGACACCACTGGTAAATATCCAAGTAAGCCAATGCTGGTTTTAAGTGGCCTGCTCATACTCTCAGCCGTGCTGTTCAATTTGCTATCCACTCAACCCTCTTCAGCTCCATTTTCCTGTCCACATAACCCAAACTTCAGAAACAATTGGTATCTCCTCCACAGAATGTTCCATTCATTGACGGCAAATCTGAAATTCATCTAATTCTCAACTCCCGTCAGGTTTTCGTTACACCACTTGTGAATGTCCAATTAAGCCAAAGCTGGTTTTCAGTGGCCTGTTCTTACTACGAGACGTGCTGTTCATTTGGCTATCCATTCCACCCTGTTCAGCTCTACATTTTCGTGTCCACAAAACCCAGCCTTCAGAAATCATTGGAATCACCACTAGAGAATGTTCCATTCATTCACTGCGAATCTGGAATTCATCTGAATCTCCACTCCCGGCAGGTTTTCATTGCACCACTGCTGAATGTTCAAGTAACGCAATGATGGTTTTCAGCGGTCTATTCACACTCGAACCCGTGCTGTTCACGGTCTAGCGACTCAACACTGGTGAGTTCTTCTTTTTCCAGTTCAGACAATACAAACCTCAGAAACCATTGCAATCTACACTACAGAATGTTTCATTCATTCAGGCGAATCTTGAATTCATCTTGTTCTCCACTCCCAGCAGGTTTTCGTTTCACCACTGGTGAATGTCCAAGCAACCCAAGGCTGGTTTCAGCTGCGTGTTAACACTCGCAGCCGTGCTGTTCAATTGGCTATCCAGTGAACGCTGGTTAGCTCTTGATTTTCCTTCCACACACCGAGCCTTCAGAAATCATTCTTATCTCCACTTCAGAATGTTCCATTCGTTCCCTGCGAATCTGGAATTCCTCTGACTCTCCACACCAGGCAGATTTTCCTAACAACACCTGTGAATGACCAGGTAATCCAATGCTGGTTTTCAGCGGCTGTTCACACTCACAGCCTTGCTGTTCAATTGGCAATCCAGTCAAACCTAGTCAGCTCTTCATTTTCCTGTCCACACAACCCAGCGTTCAGAAATCATTGGAATCTCTACTACAGAAATTTCCATTCATTCACTGTGAATCTGGAAATACTCTGAATCTGCATTCCAGGAAGGCTTTCGTTACACCACTGATGAATGTCCAAGTAATGCAATGCTGCTTCTTAGTGGTCTGTTCACACTCGAAACCGTGCTGTTCATTGGCTATCCACTCAATATCGGTCAGCTCTTCAATATCCTGTCCAGACTATCCAGATTCCTAAATGTTGGCAATCACCACTACAGAATGTTCCATTCAATCACGCGAATCTGGAATTCATCAGAGTCTCCACTCCTGGAAGGTTTTCGTGACACCACTGGTAAATGTCCAAGGAAGACAATGCTGGTTTTAAGCCGCCTGCTAACACACTCAGCCGTGCTGTTCAATTTGCTATCCACCCAACCCTATTCAGCTCTACATTTTCCTGTCCTCATAACCCAACCTTCAGAAATAATTGGTATCTCCTCCACAGAATGTTCCGTTCATTCACTGCGAATCTTAAATTCATCTGACTCTCAACTCCCGGCGGGTTATCGTTACACCACTTGTGAATGTCCAAGTAAGCCAATGCTGGTTTTCAGTGGCCTGTTCATACTAAGAGACGTGCTGTTCATTTGGCTATCCACTCCACCCTGTTCAGCTCTACATTTTCGTGTCCACAAAACCCAGCCTTCAGAAATCATTGGAATCACCACTAGAGAATGTTCCATTCATTCACTGCGAATCTGGAATTCCTCTGAACCTCCACTCCTGGCAGGTTTTCGTTACGCCACTGGTGAATGTCCAAGTAACTCAATACTGGTTTTCAGAGGCATGTTCAACTCGCAGAAGTGCTGTTCAATGGGCTATCCACTCAATATTGGTCAGCTCTTCATCTTCCTCTCCACACAAACCAGCCTTCAGAAATCATTGGGCTCTCCACTACAGACTGTTCCATTCATTCACTGCGATTCTGCAATTCATCTGACTCTCCGCTCCAGGCAGGTTTTCATTACAGCACTGGTGAATGACCAAGTAATCCAATGCTGGTTTTCAGCCGCCTTTTCACACTCGCAGTGTGCTGTTCAATTGTCTATCCACTCAAACCTGGTCAGCCTTTCATTTTCTTTTCCACAATATCAGACTTCAGAAATCATTGGAATCGCCAGTACAGAATGTTCCATTCATTCACTGCCAATCTGGAATTCATCTGAATCTGCACTCCAGGTAGGCTTTCATTACACCACTTATGAATGTCCAAGTAACACAATGCTGGTTTTCAGCGGTCTGTTCACACTCTAAGCCCTGCTTTTTACTGGGTATCCACACAACTGTGGTCAGCTCTTCATTTTCATGTCCAAACAATCCAGACTTGAGAAATCATTGCAATCTCCAGTACAGAATGTTCCATTCATTCACTGCGAATCTGGAATTCAACTGAATCTCCACTACCTGCAGATTTATCTTACACCACTTGTGAATGTCCAAGTAAAACAATGCTGGTTTTCAGAGGCCTGTTCATGTTCGCAGTCGTGCTGTTCAATTGGCTATCCACTCAACCTGTTTTGCTCCTCATTTTCCTGTGCACACAACCCAGCCTTCAGAAATCATTGTAATCTCCACTACAGGATGTTCCATTCATTCACTGGGAATCTGGAATTCATCTGAATCTGCACTCCACGCAGGCTTTCGTTACACCACTGCTGAAAGTCGAAGTAATGCAATACTGGTTTTCAGTGGTCTGTTCACATTCGAAGCCGAGGCTTTTTACAGGCTATCCACTCAACACTGGTCAGCTCTTCATTTTCGTGTCCCCACAATCCAGATTTCAGAAATCATTGCAATCTCCACTACAGAATGTTCCATTCATTCACTGCGAGTCTGGAGTTTATCTGATTCTCCACTCCCGCCTGGTTAACATTACACCACTTGTGAATGTCCAAGTAAGCCAATGCTGGTTTTCAGAGGCCTGTTCATACTCGCAGCCGTGCTGTTTAATTGACAATTCACTCCACCCTGTTCAGCTCTTCATTGTCCCACCACACTACCAGCCTTCAGAAATCTTTGTTATCTCCACTACAGAATGTTCCATTCATTCACTGCGAATCTGGAATTCATCTGACTCTCAACTCCACGCAGGTTTTCATTACACCACTGTTGAATGTCCAAGTAACCCAATGCTGGTTTTCAGCGGCCTGTTCATATTCGCAGCCCTGCTGTTTACTTGGCTATCGATTCAAGCCTGGTCAGCTCTTCATTTTCCTGTCCACACAACACAGGCTTCAGAAATCATTGGAATCTCCTCTACAGAATGTTCCATTCATTCACTGCGAATGTGGAATTCAACTGACTCTCCACTCCATGCAGGTTTTCCTTACACCACTGATGAATGTCCAAGTAACCCAATGCTGGTTTTCAGCTGCATGTTCACACTCGCAGCCATGCTATACAATTGGCTTTCCACTAAATCCTGATTAGTTCTTGATTTTCCTTCCACACGACCCAGCCTTCAGAAATCGTTGGAATCTCCACTAGAGAATGTTCCATTCATTCACTGCGAATCTGGAATTCCTCTGAACCTCCACTCCCGGCAGGTTTTCGTTACACCACTGTTGAATGTCCAAGTAACCCAATGTTTTAAGTGTTTTCTTCACAAGCGCAGTGGTGCTGTTCAATTGGCTATCCACTCAACCCTGGCCAGCTCTACATTTTCCTGTCCACACCACAGAGACTGGAGAAATCATTGTTATCTCCACTACAGAATGTTCCATTCATTCACAGCGAATCTGGAATTCATCTGAATCTCCACTCCCGGCAGGTTTTCGTGACACCACTGGTAAATATCCAAGTAAGCCAATGCTGGTTTTAAGTGGCCTGCTCATACTCTCAGCCGTGCTGTTCAATTTGCTATCCACTCAACCCTCTTCAGCTCCATTTTCCTGTCCACATAACCCAAACTTCAGAAACAATTGGTATCTCCTCCACAGAATGTTCCATTCATTGACGGCAAATCTGAAATTCATCTAATTCTCAACTCCCGTCAGGTTTTCGTTACACCACTTGTGAATGTCCAATTAAGCCAAAGCTGGTTTTCAGTGGCCTGTTCTTACTACGAGACGTGCTGTTCATTTGGCTATCCATTCCACCCTGTTCAGCTCTACATTTTCGTGTCCACAAAACCCAGCCTTCAGAAATCATTGGAATCACCACTAGAGAATGTTCCATTCATTCACTGCGAATCTGGAATTCATCTGAATCTCCACTCCCGGCAGGTTTTCATTGCACCACTGCTGAATGTTCAAGTAACGCTATGATGGTTTTCAGCGGTCTATTCACACTCGAACCCGTGCTGTTCACGGTCTAGCGACTCAACACTGGTGAGTTCTTCTTTTTCCAGTTCAGACAATACAAACCTCAGAAACCATTGCAATCTACACTACAGAATGTTTCATTCATTCAGGCGAATCTTGAATTCATCTTGTTCTCCACTCCCAGCAGGTTTTCGTTTCACCACTGGTGAATGTCCAAGCAACCCAAGGCTGGTTTCAGCTGCGTGTTAACACTCGCAGCCGTGCTGTTCAATTGGCTATCCAGTGAACGCTGGTTAGCTCTTGATTTTCCTTCCACACACCGAGCCTTCAGAAATCATTCTTATCTCCACTTCAGAATGTTCCATTCGTTCCCTGCGAATCTGGAATTCCTCTGACTCTCCACACCAGGCAGATTTTCCTAACAACACTGGTGAATGACCAGGTAATCCAATGCTGGTTTTCAGCGGCTGTTCACACTCACAGCCTTGCTGTTCAATTGGCAATCCAGTCAAACCTAGTCAGCTCTTCATTTTCCTGTCCACACAACCCAGCGTTCAGAAATCATTGGAATCTCTACTACAGAAATTTCCATTCATTCACTGTGAATCTGGAAATACTCTGAATCTGCATTCCAGGAAGGCTTTCGTTACACCACTGATGAATGTCCAAGTAATGCAATGCTGCTTCTTAGTGGTCTGTTCACACTCGAAACCGTGCTGTTCATTGGCTATCCACTCAATATCGGTCAGCTCTTCAATATCCTGTCCAGACTATCCAGATTCCTAAATGTTGGCAATCACCACTACAGAATGTTCCATTCAATCACGCGAATCTGGAATTCATCAGAGTCTCCACTCCTGGAAGGTTTTCGTGACACCACTGGTAAATGTCCAAGGAAGACAATGCTGGTTTTAAGCCGCCTGCTAACACACTCAGCCGTGCTGTTCAATTTGCTATCCACCCAACCCTATTCAGCTCTACATTTTCCTGTCCTCATAACCCAACCTTCAGAAATAATTGGTATCTCCTCCACAGAATGTTCCGTTCATTCACTGCGAATCTTAAATTCATCTGACTCTCAACTCCCGGCGGGTTATCGTTACACCACTTGTGAATGTCCAAGTAAGCCAATGCTGGTTTTCAGTGGCCTGTTCATACTAAGAGACGTGCTGTTCATTTGGCTATCCACTCCACCCTGTTCAGCTCTACATTCTCGTGTCCACAAAACCCAGCCTTCAGAAATCATTGGAATCACCACTAGAGAATGTTCCATTCATTCACTGCGAATCTGGAATTCCTCTGAACCTCCACTCCTGGCAGGTTTTCGTTACGCCACTGGTGAATGTCCAAGTAACTCAATACTGGTTTTCAGAGGCATGTTCAACTCGCAGAAGTGCTGTTCAATGGGCTATCCACTCAATATTGGTCAGCTCTTCATCTTCCTCTCCACACAAACCAGCCTTCAGAAATCATTGGGCTCTCCACTACAGACTGTTCCATTCATTCACTGCGATTCTGCAATTCATCTGACTCTCCGCTCCAGGCAGGTTTTCATTACAGCACTGGTGAATGACCAAGTAATCCAATGCTGGTTTTCAGCCGCCTTTTCACACTCGCAGTGTGCTGTTCAATTGTCTATCCACTCAAACCTGGTCAGCCTTTCATTTTCTTTTCCACAATATCAGACTTCAGAAATCATTGGAATCGCCAGTACAGAATGTTCCATTCATTCACTGCCAATCTGGAATTCATCTGAATCTGCACTCCAGGTAGGCTTTCATTACACCACTTATGAATGTCCAAGTAACACAATGCTGGTTTTCAGCGGTCTGTTCACACTCTAAGCCCTGCTTTTTACTGGGTATCCACACAACTGTGGTCAGCTCTTCATTTTCATGTCCAAACAATCCAGACTTGAGAAATCATTGCAATCTCCAGTACAGAATGTTCCATTCATTCACTGCGAATCTGGAATTCAACTGAATCTCCACTACCTGCAGATTTATCTTACACCACTTGTGAATGTCCAAGTAAAACAATGCTGGTTTTCAGAGGCCTGTTCATGTTCGCAGTCGTGCTGTTCAATTGGCTATCCACTCAACCTGTTTTGCTCCTCATTTTCCTGTGCACACAACCCAGCCTTCAGAAATCATTGTAATCTCCACTACAGGATGTTCCATTCATTCACTGGGAATCTGGAATTCATCTGAATCTGCACTCCACGCAGGCTTTCGTTACACCACTGCTGAAAGTCGAAGTAATGCAATACTGGTTTTCAGTGGTCTGTTCACATTCGAAGCCGAGGCTTTTTACAGGCTATCCACTCAACACTGGTCAGCTCTTCATTTTCGTGTCCCCACAATCCAGATTTCAGAAATCATTGCAATCTCCACTACAGAATGTTCCATTCATTCACTGCGAGTCTGGAGTTTATCTGATTCTCCACTCCCGCCTGGTTAACATTACACCACTTGTGAATGTCCAAGTAAGCCAATGCTGGTTTTCAGAGGCCTGTTCATACTCGCAGCCGTGCTGTTTAATTGACAATTCACTCCACCCTGTTCAGCTCTTCATTGTCCCACCACACTACCAGCCTTCAGAAATCTTTGTTATCTCCACTACAGAACGTTCCATTCATTCACTGCGAATCTGGAATTCATCTGACTCTCAACTCCACGCAGGTTTTCATTACACCACTGTTGAATGTCCAAGTCACCCAATGCTGGTTTTCAGCGGCCTGTTCATTTTCGCAGCCCTGCTGTTTACTTGGCTATCGATTCAAGCCTGGTCAGCTCTTCATTTTCCTGTCCACACAACACAGGCTTCAGAAATCATTGGAATCTCCTCTACAGAATGTTCCATTCATTCACTGCGAATGTGGAATTCAACTGACTCTCCACTCCATGCAGGTTTTCCTTACACCACTGATGAATGTCCAAGTAACCCAATGCTGGTTTTCAGCTGCATGTTCACACTCGCAGCCATGCTATACAATTGGCTTTCCACTAAATCCTGATTAGTTCTTGATTTTCCTTCCACACGACCCAGCCTTCAGAAATCGTTGGAATCTCCACTAGAGAATGTTCCATTCATTCACTGCGAATCTGGAATTCCTCTGAACCTCCACTCCCGGCAGGTTTTCGTTACACCACTGTTGAATGTCCAAGTAACCCAATGTTTTAAGTGTTTTCTTCACAAGCGCAGTGGTGCTGTTCAATTGGCTATCCACTCAACCCTGGCCAGCTCTACATTTTCCTGTCCACACCACAGAGACTGGAGAAATCATTGTTATCTCCACTACAGAATGTTCCATTCATTCACAGCGAATCTGGAATTCATCTGAATCTCCACTCCCGGCAGGTTTTCGTGACACCACTGGTAAATATCCAAGTAAGCCAATGCTGGTTTTAAGTGGCCTGCTCATACTCTCAGCCGTGCTGTTCAATTTGCTATCCACTCAACCCTCTTCAGCTCCATTTTCCTGTCCACATAACCCAAACTTCAGAAACAATTGGTATCTCCTCCACAGAATGTTCCATTCATTGACGGCAAATCTGAAATTCATCTAATTCTCAACTCCCGTCAGGTTTTCGTTACACCACTTGTGAATGTCCAATTAAGCCAAAGCTGGTTTTCAGTGGCCTGTTCTTACTACGAGACGTGCTGTTCATTTGGCTATCCATTCCACCCTGTTCAGCTCTACATTTTCGTGTCCACAAAACCCAGCCTTCAGAAATCATTGGAATCACCACTAGAGAATGTTCCATTCATTCACTGCGAATCTGGAATTCATCTGAATCTCCACTCCCGGCAGGTTTTCATTGCACCACTGCTGAATGTTCAAGTAACGCAATGATGGTTTTCAGCGGTCTATTCACACTCGAACCCGTGCTGTTCACGGTCTAGCGACTCAACACTGGTGAGTTCTTCTTTTTCCAGTTCAGACAATACAAACCTCAGAAACCATTGCAATCTACACTACAGAATGTTTCATTCATTCAGGCGAATCTTGAATTCATCTTGTTCTCCACTCCCAGCAGGTTTTCGTTTCACCACTGGTGAATGTCCAAGCAACCCAAGGCTGGTTTCAGCTGCGTGTTAACACTCGCAGCCGTGCTGTTCAATTGGCTATCCAGTGAACGCTGGTTAGCTCTTGATTTTCCTTCCACACACCGAGCCTTCAGAAATCATTCTTATCTCCACTTCAGAATGTTCCATTCGTTCCCTGCGAATCTGGAATTCCTCTGACTCTCCACACCAGGCAGATTTTCCTAACAACACTGGTGAATGACCAGGTAATCCAATGCTGGTTTTCAGCGGCTGTTCACACTCACAGCCTTGCTGTTCAATTGGCAATCCAGTCAAACCTAGTCAGCTCTTCATTTTCCTGTCCACACAACCCAGCGTTCAGAAATCATTGGAATCTCTACTACAGAAATTTCCATTCATTCACTGTGAATCTGGAAATATTCTGAATCTGCATTCCAGGAAGGCTTTCGTTACACCACTGATGAATGTCCAAGTAATGCAATGCTGCTTCTTAGTGGTCTGTTCACACTCGAAACCGTGCTGTTCATTGGCTATCCACTCAATATCGGTCAGCTCTTCAATATCCTGTCCAGACTATCCAGATTCCTAAATGTTGGCAATCACCACTACAGAATGTTCCATTCAATCACGCGAATCTGGAATTCATCAGAGTCTCCACTCCTGGAAGGTTTTCGTGACACCACTGGTAAATGTCCAAGGAAGACAATGCTGGTTTTAAGCCGCCTGCTAACACACTCAGCCGTGCTGTTCAATTTGCTATCCACCCAACCCTATTCAGCTCTACATTTTCCTGTCCTCATAACCCAACCTTCAGAAATAATTGGTATCTCCTCCACAGAATGTTCCGTTCATTCACTGCGAATCTTAAATTCATCTGACTCTCAACTCCCGGCGGGTTATCGTTTCACCACTTGTGAATGTCCAAGTAAGCCAATGCTGGTTTTCAGTGGCCTGTTCATACTAAGAGACGTGCTGTTCATTTGGCTATCCACTCCACCCTGTTCAGCTCTACATTCTCGTGTCCACAAAACCCAGCCTTCAGAAATCATTGGAATCACCACTAGAGAATGTTCCATTCATTCACTGCGAATCTGGAATTCCTCTGAACCTCCACTCCTGGCAGGTTTTCGTTACGCCACTGGTGAATGTCCAAGTAAATCAATACTGGTTTTCAGAGGCATGTTCAACTCGCAGAAGTGCTGTTCAATGGGCTATCCACTCAATATTGGTCAGCTCTTCATTTTCCTCTCCACACAAACCAGCCTTCAGAAATCATTGGGCTCTCCACTACAGACTGTTCCATTCATTCACTGCGATTCTGCAATTCATCTGACTCTCCACTCCAGGCAGGTTTTCATTACAGCACTGGTGAATGACCAAGTAATCCAATGCTGGTTTTCAGCCGCCTTTTCACACTCGCAGTGTGCTGTTCAATTGTCTATCCACTCAAACCTGGTCAGCCTTTCATTTTCTTTTCCACAATATCAGACTTCAGAAATCATTGGAATCGCCAGTACAGAATGTTCCATTCATTCACTGCCAATCTGGAATTCATCTGAATCTGCACTCCAGGTAGGCTTTCATTACACCACTTATGAATGTCCAAGTAACACAATGCTGGTTTTCAGCGGTCTGTTCACACTCTAAGCCCTGCTTTTTACTGGGTATCCA
This sequence comes from Sorex fumeus, assembly GCF_029834395.1. NCBI lineage: Eukaryota > Metazoa > Chordata > Mammalia > Eulipotyphla > Soricidae > Sorex > Sorex fumeus. Next base: position 724,189 of record NW_026606272.1, read on the forward strand.
CACAACTGTGGTCAGCTCTTCATTTTCATGTCCAAACAATCCAGACTTGAGAAATCATTGCAATCTCCAGTACAGAATGTTCCATTCATTCACTGCGAATCTGGAATTCAACTGAATCTCCACTACCTGCAGATTTATCTTACACCACTTGTGAATGTCCAAGTAAAACAATGCTGGTTTTCAGAGGCCTGTTCATGTTCGCAGTCGTGCTGTTCAATTGGCTATCCACTCAACCTGTTTTGCTCCTCATTTTCCTGTGCACACAACCCAGCCTTCAGAAATCATTGTAATCTCCACTACAGGATGTTCCATTCATTCACTGGGAATCTGGAATTCATCTGAATCTGCACTCCACGCAGGCTTTCGTTACACCACTGCTGAAAGTCGAAGTAATGCAATACTGGTTTTCAGTGGTCTGTTCACATTCGAAGCCGAGGCTTTTTACAGGCTATCCACTCAACACTGGTCAGCTCTTCATTTTCGTGTCCCCACAATCCAGATTTCAGAAATCATTGCAATCTCCACTACAGAATGTTCCATTCATTCACTGCGAGTCTGGAGTTTATCTGATTCTCCACTCCCGCCTGGTTAACATTACACCACTTGTGAATGTCCAAGTAAGCCAATGCTGGTTTTCAGAGGCCTGTTCATACTCGCAGCCGTGCTGTTTAATTGACAATTCACTCCACCCTGTTCAGCTCTTCATTGTCCCACCACACTACCAGCCTTCAGAAATCTTTGTTATCTCCACTACAGAATGTTCCATTCATTCACTGCGAATCTGGAATTCATCTGACTCTCAACTCCACGCAGGTTTTCATTACACCACTGTTGAATGTCCAAGTCACCCAATGCTGGTTTTCAGCGGCCTGTTCATATTCGCAGCCCTGCTGTTTACTTGGCTATCGATTCAAGCCTGGTCAGCTCTTCATTTTCCTGTCCACACAACACAGGCTTCAGAAATCATTGGAATCTCCTCTACAGAATGTTCCATTCATTCACTGCGAATGTGGAATTCAACTGACTCTCCACTCCATGCAGGTTTTCCTTACACCACTGATGAATGTCCAAGTAACCCAATGCTGGTTTTCAGCTGCATGTTCACACTCGCAGCCATGCTATACAATTGGCTTTCCACTAAATCCTGATTAGTTCTTGATTTTCCTTCCACACGACCCAGCCTTCAGAAATCGTTGGAATCTCCACTAGAGAATGTTCCATTCATTCACTGCGAATCTGGAATTCCTCTGAACCTCCACTCCCGGCAGGTTTTCGTTACACCACTGTTGAATGTCCAAGTAACCCAATGTTTTAAGTGTTTTCTTCACAAGCGCAGTGGTGCTGTTCAATTGGCTATCCACTCAACCCTGGCCAGCTCTACATTTTCCTGTCCACACCACAGAGACTGGAGAAATCATTGTTATCTCCACTACAGAATGTTCCATTCATTCACAGCGAATCTGGAATTCATCTGAATCTCCACTCCCGGCAGGTTTTCGTGACACCACTGGTAAATATCCAAGTAAGCCAATGCTGGTTTTAAGTGGCCTGCTCATACTCTCAGCCGTGCTGTTCAATTTGCTATCCACTCAACCCTCTTCAGCTCCATTTTCCTGTCCACATAACCCAAACTTCAGAAACAATTGGTATCTCCTCCACAGAATGTTCCATTCATTGACGGCAAATCTGAAATTCATCTAATTCTCAACTCCCGTCAGGTTTTCGTTACACCACTTGTGAATGTCCAATTAAGCCAAAGCTGGTTTTCAGTGGCCTGTTCTTACTACGAGACGTGCTGTTCATTTGGCTATCCATTCCACCCTGTTCAGCTCTACATTTTCGTGTCCACAAAACCCAGCCTTCAGAAATCATTGGAATCACCACTAGAGAATGTTCCATTCATTCACTGCGAATCTGGAATTCATCTGAATCTCCACTCCCGGCAGGTTTTCATTGCACCACTGCTGAATGTTCAAGTAACGCAATGATGGTTTTCAGCGGTCTATTCACACTCGAACCCGTGCTGTTCACGGTCTAGCGACTCAACACTGGTGAGTTCTTCTTTTTCCAGTTCAGACAATACAAACCTCAGAAACCATTGCAATCTACACTACAGAATGTTTCATTCATTCAGGCGAATCTTGAATTCATCTTGTTCTCCACTCCCAGCAGGTTTTCGTTTCACCACTGGTGAATGTCCAAGCAACCCAAGGCTGGTTTCAGCTGCGTGTTAACACTCGCAGCCGTGCTGTTCAATTGGCTATCCAGTGAACGCTGGTTAGCTCTTGATTTTCCTTCCACACACCGAGCCTTCAGAAATCATTCTTATCTCCACTTCAGAATGTTCCATTCGTTCCCTGCGAATCTGGAATTCCTCTGACTCTCCACACCAGGCAGATTTTCCTAACAACACTGGTGAATGACCAGGTAATCCAATGCTGGTTTTCAGCGGCTGTTCACACTCACAGCCTTGCTGTTCAATTGGCAATCCAGTCAAACCTAGTCAGCTCTTCATTTTCCTGTCCACACAACCCAGCGTTCAGAAATCATTGGAATCTCTACTACAGAAATTTCCATTCATTCACTGTGAATCTGGAAATACTCTGAATCTGCATTCCAGGAAGGCTTTCGTTACACCACTGATGAATGTCCAAGTAATGCAATGCTGCTTCTTAGTGGTCTGTTCACACTCGAAACCGTGCTGTTCATTGGCTATCCACTCAATATCGGTCAGCTCTTCAATATCCTGTCCAGACTATCCAGATTCCTAAATGTTGGCAATCACCACTACAGAATGTTCCATTCAATCACGCGAATCTGGAATTCATCAGAGTCTCCACTCCTGGAAGGTTTTCGTGACACCACTGGTAAATGTCCAAGGAAGACAATGCTGGTTTTAAGCCGCCTGCTAACACACTCAGCCGTGCTGTTCAATTTGCTATCCACCCAACCCTATTCAGCTCTACATTTTCCTGTCCTCATAACCCAACCTTCAGAAATAATTGGTATCTCCTCCACAGAATGTTCCGTTCATTCACTGCGAATCTTAAATTCATCTGACTCTCAACTCCCGGCGGGTTATCGTTACACCACTTGTGAATGTCCAAGTAAGCCAATGCTGGTTTTCAGTGGCCTGTTCATACTAAGAGACGTGCTGTTCATTTGGCTATCCACTCCACCCTGTTCAGCTCTACATTCTCGTGTCCACAAAACCCAGCCTTCAGAAATCATTGGAATCACCACTAGAGAATGTTCCATTCATTCACTGCGAATCTGGAATTCCTCTGAACCTCCACTCCTGGCAGGTTTTCGTTACGCCACTGGTGAATGTCCAAGTAACTCAATACTGGTTTTCAGAGGCATGTTCAACTCGCAGAAGTGCTGTTCAATGGGCTATCCACTCAATATTGGTCAGCTCTTCATTTTCCTCTCCACACAAACCAGCCTTCAGAAATCATTGGGCTCTCCACTACAGACTGTTCCATTCATTCACTGCGATTCTGCAATTCATCTGACTCTCCGCTCCAGGCAGGTTTTCATTACAGCACTGGTGAATGACCAAGTAATCCAATGCTGGTTTTCAGCCGCCTTTTCACACTCGCAGTGTGCTGTTCAATTGTCTATCCACTCAAACCTGGTCAGCCTTTCATTTTCTTTTCCACAATATCAGACTTCAGAAATCATTGGAATCGCCAGTACAGAATGTTCCATTCATTCACTGCCAATCTGGAATTCATCTGAATCTGCACTCCAGGTAGGCTTTCATTACACCACTTATGAATGTCCAAGTAACACAATGCTGGTTTTCAGCGGTCTGTTCACACTCTAAGCCCTGCTTTTTACTGGGTATCCACACAACTGTGGTCAGCTCTTCATTTTCATGTCCAAACAATCCAGACTTGAGAAATCATTGCAATCTCCAGTACAGAATGTTCCATTCATTCACTGCGAATCTGGAATTCAACTGAATCTCCACTACCTGCAGATTTATCTTACACCACTTGTGAATGTCCAAGTAAAACAATGCTGGTTTTCAGAGGCCTGTTCATGTTCGCAGTCGTGCTGTTCAATTGGCTATCCACTCAACCTGTTTTGCTCCTCATTTTCCTGTGCACACAACCCAGCCTTCAGAAATCATTGTAATCTCCACTACAGGATGTTCCATTCATTCACTGGGAATCTGGAATTCATCTGAATCTGCACTCCACGCAGGCTTTCGTTACACCACTGCTGAAAGTCGAAGTAATGCAATACTGGTTTTCAGTGGTCTGTTCACATTCGAAGCCGAGGCTTTTTACAGGCTATCCACTCAACACTGGTCAGCTCTTCATTTTCGTGTCCCCACAATCCAGATTTCAGAAATCATTGCAATCTCCACTACAGAATGTTCCATTCATTCACTGCGAGTCTGGAGTTTATCTGATTCTCCACTCCCGCCTGGTTAACATTACACCACTTGTGAATGTCCAAGTAAGCCAATGCTGGTTTTCAGAGGCCTGTTCATACTCGCAGCCGTGCTGTTTAATTGACAATTCACTCCACCCTGTTCAGCTCTTCATTGTCCCACCACACTACCAGCCTTCAGAAATCTTTGTTATCTCCACTACAGAATGTTCCATTCATTCACTGCGAATCTGGAATTCATCTGACTCTCAACTCCACGCAGGTTTTCATTACACCACTGTTGAATGTCCAAGTCACCCAATGCTGGTTTTCAGCGGCCTGTTCATATTCGCAGCCCTGCTGTTTACTTGGCTATCGATTCAAGCCTGGTCAGCTCTTCATTTTCCTGTCCACACAACACAGGCTTCAGAAATCATTGGAATCTCCTCTACAGAATGTTCCATTCATTCACTGCGAATGTGGAATTCAACTGACTCTCCACTCCATGCAGGTTTTCCTTACACCACTGATGAATGTCCAAGTAACCCAATGCTGGTTTTCAGCTGCATGTTCACACTCGCAGCCATGCTATACAATTGGCTTTCCACTAAATCCTGATTAGTTCTTGATTTTCCTTCCACACGACCCAGCCTTCAGAAATCGTTGGAATCTCCACTAGAGAATGTTCCATTCATTCACTGCGAATCTGGAATTCCTCTGAACCTCCACTCCCGGCAGGTTTTCGTTACACCACTGTTGAATGTCCAAGTAACCCAATGTTTTAAGTGTTTTCTTCACAAGCGCAGTGGTGCTGTTCAATTGGCTATCCACTCAACCCTGGCCAGCTCTACATTTTCCTGTCCACACCACAGAGACTGGAGAAATCATTGTTATCTCCACTACAGAATGTTCCATTCATTCACAGCGAATCTGGAATTCATCTGAATCTCCACTCCCGGCAGGTTTTCGTGACACCACTGGTAAATATCCAAGTAAGCCAATGCTGGTTTTAAGTGGCCTGCTCATACTCTCAGCCGTGCTGTTCAATTTGCTATCCACTCAACCCTCTTCAGCTCCATTTTCCTGTCCACATAACCCAAACTTCAGAAACAATTGGTATCTCCTCCACAGAATGTTCCATTCATTGACGGCAAATCTGAAATTCATCTAATTCTCAACTCCCGTCAGGTTTTCGTTACACCACTTGTGAATGTCCAATTAAGCCAAAGCTGGTTTTCAGTGGCCTGTTCTTACTACGAGACGTGCTGTTCATTTGGCTATCCATTCCACCCTGTTCAGCTCTACATTTTCGTGTCCACAAAACCCAGCCTTCAGAAATCATTGGAATCACCACTAGAGAATGTTCCATTCATTCACTGCGAATCTGGAATTCATCTGAATCTCCACTCCCGGCAGGTTTTCATTGCACCACTGCTGAATGTTCAAGTAACGCAATGATGGTTTTCAGCGGTCTATTCACACTCGAACCCGTGCTGTTCACGGTCTAGCGACTCAACACTGGTGAGTTCTTCTTTTTCCAGTTCAGACAATACAAACCTCAGAAACCATTGCAATCTACACTACAGAATGTTTCATTCATTCAGGCGAATCTTGAATTCATCTTGTTCTCCACTCCCAGCAGGTTTTCGTTTCACCACTGGTGAATGTCCAAGCAACCCAAGGCTGGTTTCAGCTGCGTGTTAACACTCGCAGCCGTGCTGTTCAATTGGCTATCCAGTGAACGCTGGTTAGCTCTTGATTTTCCTTCCACACACCGAGCCTTCAGAAATCATTCTTATCTCCACTTCAGAATGTTCCATTCGTTCCCTGCGAATCTGGAATTCCTCTGACTCTCCACACCAGGCAGATTTTCCTAACAACACTGGTGAATGACCAGGTAATCCAATGCTGGTTTTCAGCGGCTGTTCACACTCACAGCCTTGCTGTTCAATTGGCAATCCAGTCAAACCTAGTCAGCTCTTCATTTTCCTGTCCACACAACCCAGCGTTCAGAAATCATTGGAATCTCTACTACAGAAATTTCCATTCATTCACTGTGAATCTGGAAATACTCTGAATCTGCATTCCAGGAAGGCTTTCGTTACACCACTGATGAATGTCCAAGTAATGCAATGCTGCTTCTTAGTGGTCTGTTCACACTCGAAACCGTGCTGTTCATTGGCTATCCACTCAATATCGGTCAGCTCTTCAATATCCTGTCCAGACTATCCAGATTCCTAAATGTTGGCAATCACCACTACAGAATGTTCCATTCAATCACGCGAATCTGGAATTCATCAGAGTCTCCACTCCTGGAAGGTTTTCGTGACACCACTGGTAAATGTCCAAGGAAGACAATGCTGGTTTTAAGCCGCCTGCTAACACACTCAGCCGTGCTGTTCAATTTGCTATCCACCCAACCCTATTCAGCTCTACATTTTCCTGTCCTCATAACCCAACCTTCAGAAATAATTGGTATCTCCTCCACAGAATGTTCCGTTCATTCACTGCGAATCTTAAATTCATCTGACTCTCAACTCCCGGCGGGTTATCGTTACACCACTTGTGAATGTCCAAGTAAGCCAATGCTGGTTTTCAGTGGCCTGTTCATACTAAGAGACGTGCTGTTCATTTGGCTATCCACTCCACCCTGTTCAGCTCTACATTCTCGTGTCCACAAAACCCAGCCTTCAGAAATCATTGGAATCACCACTAGAGAATGTTCCATTCATTCACTGCGAATCTGGAATTCCTCTGAACCTCCACTCCTGGCAGGTTTTCGTTACGCCACTGGTGAATGTCCAAGTAACTCAATACTGGTTTTCAGAGGCATGTTCAACTCGCAGAAGTGCTGTTCAATGGGCTATCCACTCAATATTGGTCAGCTCTTCATTTTCCTCTCCACACAAACCAGCCTTCAGAAATCATTGGGCTCTCCACTACAGACTGTTCCATTCATTCACTGCGATTCTGCAATTCATCTGACTCTCCGCTCCAGGCAGGTTTTCATTACAGCACTGGTGAATGACCAAGTAATCCAATGCTGGTTTTCAGCTGCCTTTTCACACTCGCAGTGTGCTGTTCAATTGTCTATCCACTCAAACCTGGTCAGCCTTTCATTTTCTTTTCCACAATATCAGACTTCAGAAATCATTGGAATCGCCAGTACAGAATGTTCCATTCATTCACTGCCAATCTGGAATTCATCTGAATCTGCACTCCAGGTAGGCTTTCATTACACCACTTATGAATGTCCAAGTAACACAATGCTGGTTTTCAGCGGTCTGTTCACACTCTAAGCCCTGCTTTTTACTGGGTATCCACACAACTGTGGTCAGCTCTTCATTTTCATGTCCAAACAATCCAGACTTGAGAAATCATTGCAATCTCCAGTACAGAATGTTCCATTCATTCACTGCGAATCTGGAATTCAACTGAATCTCCACTACCTGCAGATTTATCTTACACCACTTGTGAATGTCCAAGTAAAACAATGCTGGTTTTCAGAGGCCTGTTCATGTTCGCAGTCGTGCTGTTCAATTGGCTATCCACTCAACCTGTTTTGCTCCTCATTTTCCTGTGCACACAACCCAGCCTTCAGAAATCATTGTAATCTCCACTACAGGATGTTCCATTCATTCACTGGGAATCTGGAATTCATCTGAATCTGCACTCCACGCAGGCTTTCGTTACACCACTGCTGAAAGTCGAAGTAATGCAATACTGGTTTTCAGTGGTCTGTTCACATTCGAAGCCGAGGCTTTTTACAGGCTATCCACTCAACACTGGTCAGCTCTTCATTTTCGTGTCCCCACAATCCAGATTTCAGAAATCATTGCAATCTCCACTACAGAATGTTCCATTCATTCACTGCGAGTCTGGAGTTTATCTGATTCTCCACTCCCGCCTGGTTAACATTACACCACTTGTGAATGTCCAAGTAAGCCAATGCTGGTTTTCAGAGGCCTGTTCATACTCGCAGCCGTGCTGTTTAATTGACAATTCACTCCACCCTGTTCAGCTCTTCATTGTCCCACCACACTACCAGCCTTCAGAAATCTTTGTTATCTCCACTACAGAATGTTCCATTCATTCACTGCGAATCTGGAATTCATCTGACTCTCAACTCCACGCAGGTTTTCATTACACCACTGTTGAATGTCCAAGTAACCCAATGCTGGTTTTCAGCGGCCTGTTCATATTCGCAGCCCTGCTGTTTACTTGGCTATCGATTCAAGCCTGGTCAGCTCTTCATTTTCCTGTCCACACAACACAGGCTTCAGAAATCATTGGAATCTCCTCTACAGAATGTTCCATTCATTCACTGCGAATGTGGAATTCAACTGACTCTCCACTCCATGCAGGTTTTCCTTACACCACTGATGAATGTCCAAGTAACCCAATGCTGGTTTTCAGCTGCATGTTCACACTCGCAGCCATGCTATACAATTGGCTTTCCACTAAATCCTGATTAGTTCTTGATTTTCCTTCCACACGACCCAGCCTTCAGAAATCGTTGGAATCTCCACTAGAGAATGTTCCATTCATTCACTGCGAATCTGGAATTCCTCTGAACCTCCACTCCCGGCAGGTTTTCGTTACACCACTGTTGAATGTCCAAGTAACCCAATGTTTTAAGTGTTTTCTTCACAAGCGCAGTGGTGCTGTTCAATTGGCTATCCACTCAACCCTGGCCAGCTCTACATTTTCCTGTCCACACCACAGAGACTGGAGAAATCATTGTTATCTCCACTACAGAATGTTCCATTCATTCACAGCGAATCTGGAATTCATCTGAATCTCCACTCCCGGCAGGTTTTCGTGACACCACTGGTAAATATCCAAGTAAGCCAATGCTGGTTTTAAGTGGCCTGCTCATACTCTCAGCCGTGCTGTTCAATTTGCTATCCACTCAACCCTCTTCAGCTCCATTTTCCTGTCCACATAACCCAAACTTCAGAAACAATTGGTATCTCCTCCACAGAATGTTCCATTCATTGACGGCAAATCTGAAATTCATCTAATTCTCAACTCCCGTCAGGTTTTCGTTACACCACTTGTGAATGTCCAATTAAGCCAAAGCTGGTTTTCAGTGGCCTGTTCTTACTACGAGACGTGCTGTTCATTTGGCTATCCATTCCACCCTGTTCAGCTCTACATTTTCGTGTCCACAAAACCCAGCCTTCAAAAATCATTGGAATCACCACTAGAGAATGTTCCATTCATTCACTGCGAATCTGGAATTCATCTGAATCTCCACTCCCGGCAGGTTTTCATTGCACCACTGCTGAATGTTCAAGTAACGCAATGATGGTTTTCAGCGGTCTATTCACACTCGAACCCGTGCTGTTCACGGTCTAGCGACTCAACACTGGTGAGTTCTTCTTTTTCCAGTTCAGACAATACAAACCTCAGAAACCATTGCAATCTACACTACAGAATGTTTCATTCATTCAGGCGAATCTTGAATTCATCTTGTTCTCCACTCCCAGCAGGTTTTCGTTTCACCACTGGTGAATGTCCAAGCAACCCAAGGCTGGTTTCAGCTGCGTGTTAACACTCGCAGCCGTGCTGTTCAATTGGCTATCCAGTGAACGCTGGTTAGCTCTTGATTTTCCTTCCACACACCGAGCCTTCAGAAATCATTCTTATCTCCACTTCAGAGTGTTCCATTCGTTCCCTGCGAATCTGGAATTCCTCTGACTCTCCACACCAGGCAGATTTTCCTAACAACACTGGTGAATGACCAGGTAATCCAATGCTGGTTTTGAGCGGCTGTTCACACTCACAGCCTTGCTGTTCAATTGGCAATCCAGTCAAACCTAGTCAGCTCTTCATTTTCCTGTCCACACAACCCAGCGTTCAGAAATCATTGGAATCTCTACTACAGAAATTTCCATTCATTCACTGTGAATCTGGAAATACTCTGAATCTGCATTCCAGGAAGGCTTTCGTTACACCACTGATGAATGTCCAAGTAATGCAATGCTGCTTCTTAGTGGTCTGTTCACACTCGAAACCGTGCTGTTCATTGGCTATCCACTCAATATCGGTCAGCTCTTCAATATCCTGTCCAGACTATCCAGATTCCTAAATGTTGGCAATCACCACTACAGAATGTTCCATTCAATCACGCGAATCTGGAATTCATCAGAGTCTCCACTCCTGGAAGGTTTTCGTGACACCACTGGTAAATGTCCGAGGAAGACAATGCTGGTTTTAAGCCGCCTGCTAACACACTCAGCCGTGCTGTTCAATTTGCTATCCACCCAACCCTATTCAGCTCTACATTTTCCTGTCCTCATAACCCAACCTTCAGAAATAATTGGTATCTCCTCCACAGAATGTTCCGTTCATTCACTGCGAATCTTAAATTCATCTGACTCTCAACTCCCGGCGGGTTATCGTTACACCACTTGTGAATGTCCAAGTAAGCCAATGCTGGTTTTCAGTGGCCTGTTCATACTAAGAGACGTGCTGTTCATTTGGCTATCCACTCCACCCTGTTCAGCTCTACATTTTCGTGTCCACAAAACCCAGCCTTCAGAAATCATTGGAATCACCACTAGAGAATGTTCCATTCATTCACTGCGAATCTGGAATTCCTCTGAACCTCCACTCCTGGCAGGTTTTCGTTACGCCACTGGTGAATGTCCAAGTAACTCAATCCTGGTTTTCAGAGGCATGTTCAACTCGCAGAAGTGCTGTTCAATGGGCTATCCACTCAATATTGGTCAGCTCTTCATTTTCCTCTCCACACAAACCAGCCTTCAGAAATCATTGGGCTCTCCACTACAGACTGTTCCATTCATTCACTGCGATTCTGCAATTCATCTGACTCTCCGCTCCAGGCAGGTTTTCATTACAGCACTGGTGAATGACCAAGTAATCCAATGCTGGTTTTCAGCCGCCTTTTCACACTCGCAGTGTGCTGTTCAATTGTCTATCCACTCAAACCTGGTCAGCCTTTCATTTTCTTTTCCACAGTATCAGACTTCAGAAATCATTGGAATCGCCAGTACAGAATGTTCCATTCATTCACTGCCAATCTGGAATTCATCTGAATCTGCACTCCAGGTAGGCTTTCATTACACCACTTATGAATGTCCAAGTAACACAATGCTGGTTTTCAGCGGTCTGTTCACACTCTAAGCCCTGCTTTTTACTGGGTATCCACACAACTGTGGTCAGCTCTTCATTTTCATGTCCAAACAATCCAGACTTGAGAAATCATTGCAATCTCCAGTACAGAATGTTCCATTCATTCACTGCGAATCTGGAATTCAACTGAATCTCCACTACCTGCAGATTTATCTTACACCACTTGTGAATGTCCAAGTAAAACAATGCTGGTTTTCAGAGGCCTGTTCATGTTCGCAGTCGTGCTGTTCAATTGGCTATCCACTCAACCTGTTTTGCTCCTCATTTTCCTGTGCACACAACCCAGCCTTCAGAAATCATTGTAATCTCCACTACAGGATGTTCCATTCATTCACTGGGAATCTGGAATTCATCTGAATCTGCACTCCACGCAGGCTTTCGTTACACCACTGCTGAAAGTCGAAGTAATGCAATACTGGTTTTCAGTGGTCTGTTCACATTCGAAGCCGAGGCTTTTTACAGGCTATCCACTCAACACTGGTCAGCTCTTCATTTTCGTGTCCCCACAATCCAGATTTCAGAAATCATTGCAATCTCCACTACAGAATGTTCCATTCATTCACTGCGAGTCTGGAGTTTATCTGATTCTCCACTCCCGCCTGGTTAACATTACACCACTTGTGAATGTCCAAGTAAGCCAATGCTGGTTTTCAGAGGCCTGTTCATACTCGCAGCCGTGCTGTTTAATTGACAATTCACTCCACCCTGTTCAGCTCTTCATTGTCCCACCACACTACCAGCCTTCAGAAATCTTTGTTATCTCCACTACAGAATGTTCCATTCATTCACTGCGAATCTGGAATTCATCTGACTCTCAACTCCACGCAGGTTTTCATTACACCACTGTTGAATGTCCAAGTAACCCAATGCTGGTTTTCAGCGGCCTGTTCATATTCGCAGCCCTGCTGTTTACTTGGCTATCGATTCAAGCCTGGTCAGCTCTTCATTTTCCTGTCCACACAACACAGGCTTCAGAAATCATTGGAATCTCCTCTACAGAATGTTCCATTCATTCACTGCGAATGTGGAATTCAACTGACTCTCCACTCCATGCAGGTTTTCCTTACACCACTGATGAATGTCCAAGTAACCCAATGCTGGTTTTCAGCTGCATGTTCACACTCGCAGCCATGCTATACAATTGGCTTTCCACTAAATCCTGATTAGTTCTTGATTTTCCTTCCACACGACCCAGCCTTCAGAAATCGTTGGAATCTCCACTAGAGAATGTTCCATTCATTCACTGCGAATCTGGAATTCCTCTGAACCTCCACTCCCGGCAGGTTTTCGTTACACCACTGTTGAATGTCCAAGTAACCCAATGTTTTAAGTGTTTTCTTCACAAGCGCAGTGGTGCTGTTCAATTGGCTATCCACTCAACCCTGGCCAGCTCTACATTTTCCTGTCCACACCACAGAGACTGGAGAAATCATTGTTATCTCCACTACAGAATGTTCCATTCATTCACAGCGAATCTGGAATTCATCTGAATCTCCACTCCCGGCAGGTTTTCGTGACACCACTGGTAAATATCCAAGTAAGCCAATGCTGGTTTTAAGTGGCCTGCTCATACTCTCAGCCGTGCTGTTCAATTTGCTATCCACTCAACCCTCTTCAGCTCCATTTTCCTGTCCACATAACCCAAACTTCAGAAACAATTGGTATCTCCTCCACAGAATGTTCCATTCATTGACGGCAAATCTGAAATTCATCTAATTCTCAACTCCCGTCAGGTTTTCGTTACACCACTTGTGAATGTCCAATTAAGCCAAAGCTGGTTTTCAGTGGCCTGTTCTTACTACGAGACGTGCTGTTCATTTGGCTATCCATTCCACCCTGTTCAGCTCTACATTTTCGTGTCCACAAAACCCAGCCTTCAGAAATCATTGGAATCACCACTAGAGAATGTTCCATTCATTCACTGCGAATCTGGAATTCATCTGAATCTCCACTCCCGGCAGGTTTTCATTGCACCACTGCTGAATGTTCAAGTAACGCAATGATGGTTTTCAGCGGTCTATTCACACTCGAACCCGTGCTGTTCACGGTCTAGCGACTCAACACAGGTGAGTTCTTCTTTTTCCAGTTCAGACAATACAAACCTCAGAAACCATTGCAATCTACACTACAGAATGTTTCATTCATTCAGGCGAATCTTGAATTCATCTTGTTCTCCACTCCCAGCAGGTTTTCGTTTCACCACTGGTGAATGTCCAAGCAACCCAAGGCTGGTTTCAGCTGCGTGTTAACACTCGCAGCCGTGCTGTTCAATTGGCTATCCAGTGAACGCTGGTTAGCTCTTGATTTTCCTTCCACACACCGAGCCTTCAGAAATCATTCTTATCTCCACTTCAGAATGTTCCATTCGTTCCCTGCGAATCTGGAATTCCTCTGACTCTCCACACCAGGCAGATTTTCCTAACAACACTGGTGAATGACCAGGTAATCCAATGCTGGTTTTCAGCGGCTGTTCACACTCACAGCCTTGCTGTTCAATTGGCAATCCAGTCAAACCTAGTCAGCTCTTCATTTTCCTGTCCACACAACCCAGCGTTCAGAAATCATTGGAATCTCTACTACAGAAATTTCCATTCATTCACTGTGAATCTGGAAATACTCTGAATCTGCATTCCAGGAAGGCTTTCGTTACACCACTGATGAATGTCCAAGTAATGCAATGCTGCTTCTTAGTGGTCTGTTCACACTCGAAACCGTGCTGTTCATTGGCTATCCACTCAATATCGGTCAGCTCTTCAATATCCTGTCCAGACTATCCAGATTCCTAAATGTTGGCAATCACCACTACAGAATGTTCCATTCAATCACGCGAATCTGGAATTCATCAGAGTCTCCACTCCTGGAAGGTTTTCGTGACACCACTGGTAAATGTCCAAGGAAGACAATGCTGGTTTTAAGCCGCCTGCTAACACACTCAGCCGTGCTGTTCAATTTGCTATCCACCCAACCCTATTCAGCTCTACATTTTCCTGTCCTCATAACCCAACCTTCAGAAATAATTGGTATCTCCTCCACAGAATGTTCCGTTCATTCACTGCGAATCTTAAATTCATCTGACTCTCAACTCCCGGCGGGTTATCGTTACACCACTTGTGAATGTCCAAGTAAGCCAATGCTGGTTTTCAGTGGCCTGTTCATACTAAGAGACGTGCTGTTCATTTGGCTATCAACTGCACCCTGTTCAGCTCTACATTTTCGTGTCCACAAAACCCAGCCTTCAGAAATCATTGGAATCACCACTAGAGAATGTTCCATTCATTCACTGCGAATCTGGAATTCCTCTGAACCTCCACTCCTGGCAGGTTTTCGTTACGCCACTGGTGAATGTCCAAGTAACTCAATACTGGTTTTCAGAGGCATGTTCAACTCGCAGAAGTGCTGTTCAATGGGCTATCCACTCAATATTGGTCAGCTCTTCATTTTCCTCTCCACACAAACCAGCCTTCAGAAATCATTGGGCTCTCCACTACAGACTGTTCCATTCATTCACTGCGATTCTGCAATTCATCTGACTCTCCGCTCCAGGCAGGTTTTCATTACAGCACTGGTGAATGACCAAGTAATCCAATGCTGGTTTTCAGCCGCCTTTTCACACTCGCAGTGTGCTGTTCAATTGTCTATCCACTCAAACCTGGTCAGCCTTTCATTTTCTTTTCCACAATATCAGACTTCAGAAATCATTGGAATCGCCAGTACAGAATGTTCCATTCATTCACTGCCAATCTGGAATTCATCTGAATCTGCACTCCAGGTAGGCTTTCATTACACCACTTATGAATGTCCAAGTAACACAATGCTGGTTTTCAGCGGTCTGTTCACACTCTAAGCCCTGCTTTTTACTGGGTATCCACACAACTGTGGTCAGCTCTTCATTTTCATGTCCAAACAATCCAGACTTGAGAAATCATTGCAATCTCCAGTACAGAATGTTCCATTCATTCACTGCGAATCTGGAATTCAACTGAATCTCCACTACCTGCAGATTTATCTTACACCACTTGTGAATGTCCAAGTAAAACAATGCTGGTTTTCAGAGGCCTGTTCATGTTCGCAGTCGTGCTGTTCAATTGGCTATCCACTCAACCTGTTTTGCTCCTCATTTTCCTGTGCACACAACCCAGCCTTCAGAAATCATTGTAATCTCCACTACAGGATGTTCCATTCATTCACTGGGAATCTGGAATTCATCTGAATCTGCACTCCACGCAGGCTTTCGTTACACCACTGCTGAAAGTCGAAGTAATGCAATACTGGTTTTCAGTGGTCTGTTCACATTCGAAGCCGAGGCTTTTTACAGGCTATCCACTCAACACTGGTCAGCTCTTCATTTTCGTGTCCCCACAATCCAGATTTCAGAAATCATTGCAATCTCCACTACAGAATGTTCCATTCATTCACTGCGAGTCTGGAGTTTATCTGATTCTCCACTCCCGCCTGGTTAACATTACACCACTTGTGAATGTCCAAGTAAGCCAATGCTGGTTTTCAGAGGCCTGTTCATACTCGCAGCCGTGCTGTTTAATTGACAATTCACTCCACCCTGTTCAGCTCTTCATTGTCCCACCACACTACCAGCCTTCAGAAATCTTTGTTATCTCCACTACAGAATGTTCCATTCATTCACTGCGAATCTGGAATTCATCTGACTCTCAACTCCACGCAGGTTTTCATTACACCACTGTTGAATGTCCAAGTAACCCAATGCTGGTTGTCAGCGGCCTGTTCATATTCGCAGCCCTGCTGTTTACTTGGCTATCGATTCAAGCCTGGTCAGCTCTTCATTTTCCTGTCCACACAACACAGGCTTCAGAAATCATTGGAATCTCCTCTACAGAATGTTCCATTCATTCACTGCGAATGTGGAATTCAACTGACTCTCCACTCCATGCAGGTTTTCCTTACACCACTGATGAATGTCCAAGTAACCCAATGCTGGTTTTCAGCTGCATGTTCACACTCGCAGCCATGCTATACAATTGGCTTTCCACTAAATCCTGATTAGTTCTTGATTTTCCTTCCACACGACCCAGCCTTCAGAAATCGTTGGAATCTCCACTAGAGAATGTTCCATTCATTCACTGCGAATCTGGAATTCCTCTGAACCTCCACTCCCGGCAGGTTTTCGTTACACCACTGTTGAATGTCCAAGTAACCCAATGTTTTAAGTGTTTTCTTCACAAGCGCAGTGGTGCTGTTCAATTGGCTATCCACTCAACCCTGGCCAGCTCTACATTTTCCTGTCCACACCACAGAGACTGGAGAAATCATTGTTATCTCCACTACAGAATGTTCCATT
The DNA here is from genome assembly GCF_029834395.1 of Sorex fumeus. Lineage (NCBI taxonomy): Eukaryota > Metazoa > Chordata > Mammalia > Eulipotyphla > Soricidae > Sorex > Sorex fumeus. The sequence goes on from NW_026606272.1 coordinate 741,047, forward strand.
TATTCACAGCGAATCTGGAATTCATCTGAATCTCCACTCCCGGCAGGTTTTCGTGACACCACTGGTAAATATCCAAGTAAGCCAATGCTGGTTTTAAGTGGCCTGCTCATACTCTCAGCCGTGCTGTTCAATTTGCTATCCACTCAACCCTCTTCAGCTCCATTTTCCTGTCCACATAACCCAAACTTCAGAAACAATTGGTATCTCCTCCACAGAATGTTCCATTCATTGACGGCAAATCTGAAATTCATCTAATTCTCAACTCCCGTCAGGTTTTCGTTACACCACTTGTGAATGTCCAATTAAGCCAAAGCTGGTTTTCAGTGGCCTGTTCTTACTACGAGACGTGCTGTTCATTTGGCTATCCATTCCACCCTGTTCAGCTCTACATTTTCGTGTCCACAAAACCCAGCCTTCAGAAATCATTGGAATCACCACTAGAGAATGTTCCATTCATTCACTGCGAATCTGGAATTCATCTGAATCTCCACTCCCGGCAGGTTTTCATTGCACCACTGCTGAATGTTCAAGTAACGCAATGATGGTTTTCAGCGGTCTATTCACACTCGAACCCGTGCTGTTCACGGTCTAGCGACTCAACACTGGTGAGTTCTTCTTTTTCCAGTTCAGACAATACAAACCTCAGAAACCATTGCAATCTACACTACAGAATGTTTCATTCATTCAGGCGAATCTTGAATTCATCTTGTTCTCCACTCCCAGCAGGTTTTCGTTTCACCACTGGTGAATGTCCAAGCAACCCAAGGCTGGTTTCAGCTTCGTGTTAACACTCGCAGCCGTGCTGTTCAATTGGCTATCCAGTGAACGCTGGTTAGCTCTTGATTTTCCTTCCACACACCGAGCCTTCAGAAATCATTCTTATCTCCACTTCAGAATGTTCCATTCGTTCCCTGCGAATCTGGAATTCCTCTGACTCTCCACACCAGGCAGATTTTCCTAACAACACTGGTGAATGACCAGGTAATCCAATGCTGGTTTTCAGCGGCTGTTCACACTCACAGCCTTGCTGTTCAATTGGCAATCCAGTCAAACCTAGTCAGCTCTTCATTTTCCTGTCCACACAACCCAGCGTTCAGAAATCATTGGAATCTCTACTACAGAAATTTCCATTCATTCACTGTGAATCTGGAAATACTCTGAATCTGCATTCCAGGAAGGCTTTCGTTACACCACTGATGAATGTCCAAGTAATGCAATGCTGCTTCTTAGTGGTCTGTTCACACTCGAAACCGTGCTCTTCATTGGCTATCCACTCAATATCGGTCAGCTCTTCAATATCCTGTCCAGACTATCCAGATTCCTAAATGTTGGCAATCACCACTACAGAATGTTCCATTCAATCACGCGAATCTGGAATTCATCAGAGTCTCCACTCCTGGAAGGTTTTCGTGACACCACTGGTAAATGTCCAAGGAAGACAATGCTGGTTTTAAGCCGCCTGCTAACACACTCAGCCGTGCTGTTCAATTTGCTATCCACCCAACCCTATTCAGCTCTACATTTTCCTGTCCTCATAACCCAACCTTCAGAAATAATTGGTATCTCCTCCACAGAATGTTCCGTTCATTCACTGCGAATCTTAAATTCATCTGACTCTCAACTCCCGGCGGGTTATCGTTACACCACTTGTGAATGTCCAAGTAAGCCAATGCTGGTTTTCAGTGGCCTGTTCATACTAAGAGACGTGCTGTTCATTTGGCTATCCACTCCACCCTGTTCAGCTCTACATTTTCGTGTCCACAAAACCCAGCCTTCAGAAATCATTGGAATCACCACTAGAGAATGTTCCATTCATTCACTGCGAATCTGGAATTCCTCTGAACCTCCACTCCTGGCAGGTTTTCGTTACGCCACTGGTGAATGTCCAAGTAACTCAATCCTGGTTTTCAGAGGCATGTTCAACTCGCAGAAGTGCTGTTCAATGGGCTATCCACTCAATATTGGTCAGCTCTTCATTTTCCTCTCCACACAAACCAGCCTTCAGAAATCATTGGGCTCTCCACTACAGACTGTTCCATTCATTCACTGCGATTCTGCAATTCATCTGACTCTCCGCTCCAGGCAGGTTTTCATTACAGCACTGGTGAATGACCAAGTAATCCAATGCTGGTTTTCAGCCGCCTTTTCACACTCGCAGTGTGCTGTTCAATTGTCTATCCACTCAAACCTGGTCAGCCTTTCATTTTCTTTTCCACAATATCAGACTTCAGAAATCATTGGAATCGCCAGTACAGAATGTTCCATTCATTCACTGCCAATCTGGAATTCATCTGAATCTGCACTCCAGGTAGGCTTTCATTACACCACTTATGAATGTCCAAGTAACACAATGCTGGTTTTCAGCGGTCTGTTCACACTCTAAGCCCTGCTTTTTACTGGGTATCCACACAACTGTGGTCAGCTCTTCATTTTCATGTCCAAACAATCCAGACTTGAGAAATCATTGCAATCTCCAGTACAGAATGTTCCATTCATTCACTGCGAATCTGGAATTCAACTGAATCTCCACTACCTGCAGATTTATCTTACACCACTTGTGAATGTCCAAGTAAAACAATGCTGGTTTTCAGAGGCCTGTTCATGTTCGCAGTCGTGCTGTTCAATTGGCTATCCACTCAACCTGTTTTGCTCCTCATTTTCCTGTGCACACAACCCAGCCTTCAGAAATCATTGTAATCTCCACTACAGGATGTTCCATTCATTCACTGGGAATCTGGAATTCATCTGAATCTGCACTCCACGCAGGCTTTCGTTACACCACTGCTGAAAGTCGAAGTAATGCAATACTGGTTTTCAGTGGTCTGTTCACATTCGAAGCCGAGGCTTTTTACAGGCTATCCACTCAACACTGGTCAGCTCTTCATTTTCGTGTCCCCACAATCCAGATTTCAGAAATCATTGCAATCTCCACTACAGAATGTTCCATTCATTCACTGCGAGTCTGGAGTTTATCTGATTCTCCACTCCCGCCTGGTTAACATTACACCACTTGTGAATGTCCAAGTAAGCCAATGCTGGTTTTCAGAGGCCTGTTCATACTCGCAGCCGTGCTGTTTAATTGACAATTCACTCCACCCTGTTCAGCTCTTCATTGTCCCACCACACTACCAGCCTTCAGAAATCTTTGTTATCTCCACTACAGAATGTTCCATTCATTCACTGCGAATCTGGAATTCATCTGACTCTCAACTCCACGCAGGTTTTCATTACACCACTGTTGAATGTCCAAGTAACCCAATGCTGGTTTTCAGCGGCCTGTTCATATTCGCAGCCCTGCTGTTTACTTGGCTATCGATTCAAGCCTGGTCAGCTCTTCATTTTCCTGTCCACACAACACAGGCTTCAGAAATCATTGGAATCTCCTCTACAGAATGTTCCATTCATTCACTGCGAATGTGGAATTCAACTGACTCTCCACTCCATGCAGGTTTTCCTTACACCACTGATGAATGTCCAAGTAACCCAATGCTGGTTTTCAGCTGCATGTTCACACTCGCAGCCATGCTATACAATTGGCTTTCCACTAAATCCTGATTAGTTCTTGATTTTCCTTCCACACGACCCAGCCTTCAGAAATCGTTGGAATCTCCACTAGAGAATGTTCCATTCATTCACTGCGAATCTGGAATTCCTCTGAACCTCCACTCCCGGCAGGTTTTCGTTACACCACTGCTGAATGTCCAAGTAACCCAATGTTTTAAGTGTTTTCTTCACAAGCGCAGTGGTGCTGTTCAATTGGCTATCCACTCAACCCTGGCCAGCTCTACATTTTCCTGTCCACACCACAGAGACTGGAGAAATCATTGTTATCTCCACTACAGAATGTTCCATTCATTCACAGCGAATCTGGAATTCATCTGAATCTCCACTCCCGGCAGGTTTTCGTGACACCACTGGTAAATATCCAAGTAAGCCAATGCTGGTTTTAAGTGGCCTGCTCATACTCTCAGCCGTGCTGTTCAATTTGCTATCCACTCAACCCTCTTCAGCTCCATTTTCCTGTCCACATAACCCAAACTTCAGAAACAATTGGTATCTCCTCCACAGAATGTTCCATTCATTGACGGCAAATCTGAAATTCATCTAATTCTCAACTCCCGTCAGGTTTTCGTTACACCACTTGTGAATGTCCAATTAAGCCAAAGCTGGTTTTCAGTGGCCTGTTCTTACTACGAGACGTGCTGTTCATTTGGCTATCCATTCCACCCTGTTCAGCTCTACATTTTCGTGTCCACAAAACCCAGCCTTCAGAAATCATTGGAATCACCACTAGAGAATGTTCCATTCATTCACTGCGAATCTGGAATTCATCTGAATCTCCACTCCCGGCAGGTTTTCATTGCACCACTGCTGAATGTTCAAGTAACGCAATGATGGTTTTCAGCGGTCTATTCACACTCGAACCCGTGCTGTTCACGGTCTAGCGACTCAACACTGGTGAGTTCTTCTTTTTCCAGTTCAGACAATACAAACCTCAGAAACCATTGCAATCTACACTACAGAATGTTTCATTCATTCAGGCGAATCTTGAATTCATCTTGTTCTCCACTCCCAGCAGGTTTTCGTTTCACCACTGGTGAATGTCCAAGCAACCCAAGGCTGGTTTCAGCTGCGTGTTAACACTCGCAGCCGTGCTGTTCAATTGGCTATCCAGTGAACGCTGGTTAGCTCTTGATTTTCCTTCCACACACCGAGCCTTCAGAAATCATTCTTATCTCCACTTCAGAATGTTCCATTCGTTCCCTGCGAATCTGGAATTCCTCTGACTCTCCACACCAGGCAGATTTTCCTAACAACACTGGTGAATGACCAGGTAATCCAATGCTGGTTTTCAGCGGCTGTTCACACTCACAGCCTTGCTGTTCAATTGGCAATCCAGTCAAACCTAGTCAGCTCTTCATTTTCCTGTCCACACAACCCAGCGTTCAGAAATCATTGGAATCTCTACTACAGAAATTTCCATTCATTCACTGTGAATCTGGAAATACTCTGAATCTGCATTCCAGGAAGGCTTTCGTTACACCACTGATGAATGTCCAAGTAATGCAATGCTGCTTCTTAGTGGTCTGTTCACACTCGAAACCGTGCTGTTCATTGGCTATCCACTCAATATCGGTCAGCTCTTCAATATCCTGTCCAGACTATCCAGATTCCTAAATGTTGGCAATCACCACTACAGAATGTTCCATTCAATCACGCGAATCTGGAATTCATCAGAGTCTCCACTCCTGGAAGGTTTTCGTGACACCACTGGTAAATGTCCAAGGAAGACAATGCTGGTTTTAAGCCGCCTGCTAACACACTCAGCCGTGCTGTTCAATTTGCTATACACCCAACCCTATTCAGCTCTACATTTTCCTGTCCTCATAACCCAACCTTCAGAAATAATTGGTATCTCCTCCACAGAATGTTCCGTTCATTCACTGCGAATCTTAAATTCATCTGACTCTCAACTCCCGGCGGGTTATCGTTACACCACTTGTGAATGTCCAAGTAAGCCAATGCTGGTTTTCAGTGGCCTGTTCATACTAAGAGACGTGCTGTTCATTTGGCTATCCACTCCACCCTGTTCAGCTCTACATTTTCGTGTCCACAAAACCCAGCCTTCAGAAATCATTGGAATCACCACTAGAGAATGTTCCATTCATTCACTGCGAATCTGGAATTCCTCTGAACCTCCACTCCTGGCAGGTTTTCGTTACGCCACTGGTGAATGTCCAAGTCACTCAATACTGGTTTTCAGAGGCATGTTCAACTCGCAGAAGTGCTGTTCAATGGGCTATCCACTCAATATTGGTCAGCTCTTCATTTTCCTCTCCACACAAACCAGCCTTCAGAAATCATTGGGCTCTCCACTACAGACTGTTCCATTCATTCACTGCGATTCTGCAATTCATCTGACTCTCCGCTCCAGGCAGGTTTTCATTACAGCACTGGTGAATGACCAAGTAATCCAATGCTGGTTTTCAGCCGCCTTTTCACACTCGCAGTGTGCTGTTCAATTGTCTATCCACTCAAACCTGGTCAGCCTTTCATTTTCTTTTCCACAATATCAGACTTCAGAAATCATTGGAATCGCCAGTACAGAATGTTCCATTCATTCACTGCCAATCTGGAATTCATCTGAATCTGCACTCCAGGTAGGCTTTCATTACACCACTTATGAATGTCCAAGTAACACAATGCTGGTTTTCAGCGGTCTGTTCACACTCTAAGCCCTGCTTTTTACTGGGTATCCACACAACTGTGGTCAGCTCTTCATTTTCATGTCCAAACAATCCAGACTTGAGAAATCATTGCAATCTCCAGTACAGAATGTTCCATTCATTCACTGCGAATCTGGAATTCAACTGAATCTCCACTACCTGCAGATTTATCTTACACCACTTGTGAATGTCCAAGTAAAACAATGCTGGTTTTCAGAGGCCTGTTCATGTTCGCAGTCGTGCTGTTCAATTGGCTATCCACTCAACCTGTTTTGCTCCTCATTTTCCTGTGCACACAACCCAGCCTTCAGAAATCATTGTAATCTCCACTACAGGATGTTCCATTCATTCACTGGGAATCTGGAATTCATCTGAATCTGCACTCCACGCAGGCTTTCGTTACACCACTGCTGAAAGTCGAAGTAATGCAATACTGGTTTTCAGTGGTCTGTTCACATTCGAAGCCGAGGCTTTTTACAGGCTATCCACTCAACACTGGTCAGCTCTTCATTTTCGTGTCCCCACAATCCAGATTTCAGAAATCATTGCAATCTCCACTACAGAATGTTCCATTCATTCACTGCGAGTCTGGAGTTTATCTGATTCTCCACTCCCGCCTGGTTAACATTACACCACTTGTGAATGTCCAAGTAAGCCAATGCTGGTTTTCAGAGGCCTGTTCATACTCGCAGCCGTGCTGTTTAATTGACAATTCACTCCACCCTGTTCAGCTCTTCATTGTCCCACCACACTACCAGCCTTCAGAAATCTTTGTTATCTCCACTACAGAATGTTCCATTCATTCACTGCGAATCTGGAATTCCTCTGAACCTCCACTCCCGGCAGGTTTTCGTTACACCACTGTTGAATGTCCAAGTAACCCAATGTTTTAAGTGTTTTCTTCACAAGCGCAGTGGTGCTGTTCAATTGGCTATCCACTCAACCCTGGCCAGCTCTACATTTTCCTGTCCACACCACAGAGACTGGAGAAATCATTGTTATCTCCACTACAGAATGTTCCATTCATTCACAGCGAATCTGGAATTCATCTGAATCTCCACTCCCGGCAGGTTTTCGTGACACCACTGGTAAATATCCAAGTAAGCCAATGCTGGTTTTAAGTGGCCTGCTCATACTCTCAGCCGTGCTGTTCAATTTGCTATCCACTCAACCCTCTTCAGCTCCATTTTCCTGTCCACATAACCCAAACTTCAGAAACAATTGGTATCTCCTCCACAGAATGTTCCATTCATTGACGGCAAATCTGAAATTCATCTAATTCTCAACTCCCGTCAGGTTTTCGTTACACCACTTGTGAATGTCCAATTAAGCCAAAGCTGGTTTTCAGTGGCCTGTTCTTACTACGAGACGTGCTGTTCATTTGGCTATCCATTCCACCCTGTTCAGCTCTACATTTTCGTGTCCACAAAACCCAGCCTTCAGAAATCATTGGAATCACCACTAGAGAATGTTCCATTCATTCACTGCGAATCTGGAATTCATCTGAATCTCCACTCCCGGCAGGTTTTCATTGCACCACTGCTGAATGTTCAAGTAACGCAATGATGGTTTTCAGCGGTCTATTCACACTCGAACCCGTGCTGTTCACGGTCTAGCGACTCAACACTGGTGAGTTCTTCTTTTTCCAGTTCAGACAATACAAACCTCAGAAACCATTGCAATCTACACTACAGAATGTTTCATTCATTCAGGCGAATCTTGAATTCATCTTGTTCTCCACTCCCAGCAGGTTTTCGTTTCACCACTGGTGAATGTCCAAGCAACCCAAGGCTGGTTTCAGCTGCGTGTTAACACTCGCAGCCGTGCTGTTCAATTGGCTATCCAGTGAACGCTGGTTAGCTCTTGATTTTCCTTCCACACACCGAGCCTTCAGAAATCATTCTTATCTCCACTTCAGAATGTTCCATTCGTTCCCTGCGAATCTGGAATTCCTCTGACTCTCCACACCAGGCAGATTTTCCTAACAACACTGGTGAATGACCAGGTAATCCAATGCTGGTTTTCAGCGGCTGTTCACACTCACAGCCTTGCTGTTCAATTGGCAATCCAGTCAAACCTAGTCAGCTCTTCATTTTCCTGTCCACACAACCCAGCGTTCAGAAATCATTGGAATCTCTACTACAGAAATTTCCATTCATTCACTGTGAATCTGGAAATACTCTGAATCTGCATTCCAGGAAGGCTTTCGTTACACCACTGATGAATGTCCAAGTAATGCAATGCTGCTTCTTAGTGGTCTGTTCACACTCGAAACCGTGCTGTTCATTGGCTATCCACTCAATATCGGTCAGCTCTTCAATATCCTGTCCAGACTATCCAGATTCCTAAATGTTGGCAATCACCACTACAGAATGTTCCATTCAATCACGCGAATCTGGAATTCATCAGAGTCTCCACTCCTGGAAGGATTTCGTGACACCACTGGTAAATGTCCAAGGAAGACAATGCTGGTTTTAAGCCGCCTGCTAACACACTCAGCCGTGCTGTTCAATTTGCTATCCACCCAACCCTATTCAGCTCTACATTTTCCTGTCCTCATAACCCAACCTTCAGAAATAATTGGTATCTCCTCCACAGAATGTTCCGTTCATTCACTGCGAATCTTAAATTCATCTGACTCTCAACTCCCGGCGGGTTATCGTTACACCACTTGTGAATGTCCAAGTAAGCCAATGCTGGTTTTCAGTGGCCTGTTCATACTAAGAGACGTGCTGTTCATTTGGCTATCCACTCCACCCTGTTCAGCTCTACATTTTCGTGTCCACAAAACCCAGCCTTCAGAAATCATTGGAATCACCACTAGAGAATGTTCCATTCATTCACTGCGAATCTGGAATTCATCTGAACCTCCACTCCTGGCAGGTTTTCGTTACGCCACTGGTGAATGTCCAAGTAACTCAATACTGGTTTTCAGAGGCATGTTCAACTCGCAGAAGTGCTGTTCAATGGGCTATCCACTCAATATTGGTCAGCTCTTCATTTTCCTCTCCACACAAACCAGCCTTCAGAAATCATTGGGCTCTCCACTACAGACTGTTCCATTCATTCACTGCGATTCTGCAATTCATCTGACTCTCCGCTCCAGGCAGGTTTTCATTACAGCACTGGTGAATGACCAAGTAATCCAATGCTGGTTTTCAGCCGCCTTTTCACACTCGCAGTGTGCTGTTCAATTGTCTATCCACTCAAACCTGGTCAGCCTTTCATTTTCTTTTCCACAATATCAGACTTCAGAAATCATTGGAATCGCCAGTACAGAATGTTCCATTCATTCACTGCCAATCTGGAATTCATCTGAATCTGCACTCCAGGTAGGCTTTCATTACACCACTTATGAATGTCCAAGTAACACAATGCTGGTTTTCAGCGGTCTGTTCACACTCTAAGCCCTGCTTTTTACTGGGTATCCACACAACTGTGGTCAGCTCTTCATTTTCATGTCCAAACAATCCAGACTTGAGAAATCATTGCAATCTCCAGTACAGAATGTTCCATTCATTCACTGCGAATCTGGAATTCAACTGAATCTCCACTACCTGCAGATTTATCTTACACCACTTGTGAATGTCCAAGTAAAACAATGCTGGTTTTCAGAGGCCTGTTCATGTTCGCAGTCGTGCTGTTCAATTGGCTATCCACTCAACCTGTTTTGCTCCTCATTTTCCTGTGCACACAACCCAGCCTTCAGAAATCATTGTAATCTCCACTACAGGATGTTCCATTCATTCACTGGGAATCTGGAATTCATCTGAATCTGCACTCCACGCAGGCTTTCGTTACACCACTGCTGAAAGTCGAAGTAATGCAATACTGGTTTTCAGTGGTCTGTTCACATTCGAAGCCGAGGCTTTTTACAGGCTATCCACTCAACACTGGTCAGCTCTTCATTTTCGTGTCCCCACAATCCAGATTTCAGAAATCATTGCAATCTCCACTACAGAATGTTCCATTCATTCACTGCGAGTCTGGAGTTTATCTGATTCTCCACTCCCGCCTGGTTAACATTACACCACTTGTGAATGTCCAAGTAAGCCAATGCTGGTTTTCAGAGGCCTGTTCATACTCGCAGCCGTGCTGTTTAATTGACAATTCACTCCACCCTGTTCAGCTCTTCATTGCCCCACCACACTACCAGCCTTCAGAAATCTTTGTTATCTCCACTACAGAATGTTCCATTCATTCACTGCGAATCTGGAATTCATCTGACTCTCAACTCCACGCAGGTTTTCATTACACCACTGTTGAATGTCCAAGTAACCCAATGCTGGTTTTCAGCGGCCTGTTCATATTCGCAGCCCTGCTGTTTACTTGGCTATCGATTCAAGCCTGGTCAGCTCTTCATTTTCCTGTCCACACAACACAGGCTTCAGAAATCATTGGAATCTCCTCTACAGAATGTTCCATTCATTCACTGCGAATGTGGAATTCAACTGACTCTCCACTCCATGCAGGTTTTCCTTACACCACTGATGAATGTCCAAGTAACCCAATGCTGGTTTTCAGCTGCATGTTCACACTCGCAGCCATGCTATACAATTGGCTTTCCACTAAATCCTGATTAGTTCTTGATTTTCCTTCCACACGACCCAGCCTTCAGAAATCGTTGGAATCTCCACTAGAGAATGTTCCATTCATTCACTGCGAATCTGGAATTCCTCTGAACCTCCACTCCCGGCAGGTTTTCGTTACACCACTGTTGAATGTCCAAGTAACCCAATGTTTTAAGTGTTTTCTTCACAAGCGCAGTGGTGCTGTTCAATTGGCTATCCACTCAACCCTGGCCAGCTCTACATTTTCCTGTCCACACCACAGAGACTGGAGAAATCATTGTTATCTCCACTACAGAATGTTCCATTCATTCACAGCGAATCTGGAATTCATCTGAATCTCCACTCCCGGCAGGTTTTCGTGACACCACTGGTAAATATCCAAGTAAGCCAATGCTGGTTTTAAGTGGCCTGCTCATACTCTCAGCCGTGCTGTTCAATTTGCTATCCACTCAACCCTCTTCAGCTCCATTTTCCTGTCCACATAACCCAAACTTCAGAAACAATTGGTATCTCCTCCACAGAATGTTCCATTCATTGACGGCAAATCTGAAATTCATCTAATTCTCAACTCCCGTCAGGTTTTCGTTACACCACTTGTGAATGTCCAATTAAGCCAAAGCTGGTTTTCAGTGGCCTGTTCTTACTACGAGACGTGCTGTTCATTTGGCTATCCATTCCACCCTGTTCAGCTCTACATTTTCGTGTCCACAAAACCCAGCCTTCAGAAATCATTGGAATCACCACTAGAGAATGTTCCATTCATTCACTGCGAATCTGGAATTCATCTGAATCTCCACTCCCGGCAGGTTTTCATTGCACCACTGCTGAATGTTCAAGTAACGCAATGATGGTTTTCAGCGGTCTATTCACACTCGAACCCGTGCTGTTCACGGTCTAGCGACTCAACACAGGTGAGTTCTTCTTTTTCCAGTTCAGACAATACAAACCTCAGAAACCATTGCAATCTACACTACAGAATGTTTCATTCATTCAGGCGAATCTTGAATTCATCTTGTTCTCCACTCCCAGCAGGTTTTCGTTTCACCACTGGTGAATGTCCAAGCAACCCAAGGCTGGTTTCAGCTGCGTGTTAACACTCGCAGCCGTGCTGTTCAATTGGCTATCCAGTGAACGCTGGTTAGCTCTTGATTTTCCTTCCACACACCGAGCCTTCAGAAATCATTCTTATCTCCACTTCAGAATGTTCCATTCGTTCCCTGCGAATCTGGAATTCCTCTGACTCTCCACACCAGGCAGATTTTCCTAACAACACTGGTGAATGACCAGGTAATCCAATGCTGGTTTTCAGCGGCTGTTCACACTCACAGCCTTGCTGTTCAATTGGCAATCCAGTCAAACCTAGTCAGCTCTTCATTTTCCTGTCCACACAACCCAGCGTTCAGAAATCATTGGAATCTCTACTACAGAAATTTCCATTCATTCACTGTGAATCTGGAAATACTCTGAATCTGCATTCCAGGAAGGCTTTCGTTACACCACTGATGAATGTCCAAGTAATGCAATGCTGCTTCTTAGTGGTCTGTTCAAACTCGAAACCGTGCTGTTCATTGGCTATCCACTCAATATCGGTCAGCTCTTCAATATCCTGTCCAGACTATCCAGATTCCTAAATGTTGGCAATCACCACTACAGAATGTTCCATTCAATCACGCGAATCTGGAATTCATCAGAGTCTCCACTCCTGGAAGGTTTTCGTGACACCACTGGTAAATGTCCAAGGAAGACAATGCTGGTTTTAAGCCGCCTGCTAACACACTCAGCCGTGCTGTTCAATTTGCTATCCACCCAACCCTATTCAGCTCTACATTTTCCTGTCCTCATAACCCAACCTTCAGAAATAATTGGTATCTCCTCCACAGAATGTTCCGTTCATTCACTGCGAATCTTAAATTCATCTGACTCTCAACTCCCGGCGGGTTATCGTTACACCACTTGTGAATGTCCAAGTAAGCCAATGCTGGTTTTCAGTGGCCTGTTCATACTAAGAGACGTGCTGTTCATTTGGCTATCCACTCCACCCTGTTCAGCTCTACATTCTCGTGTCCACAAAACCCAGCCTTCAGAAATCATTGGAATCACCACTAGAGAATGTTCCATTCATTCACTGCGAATCTGGAATTCATCTGAACCTCCACTCCTGGCAGGTTTTCGTTACGCCACTGGTGAATGTCCAAGTCACTCAATACTGGTTTTCAGAGGCATGTTCAACTCGCAGAAGTGCTGTTCAATGGGCTATCCACTCAATATTGGTCAGCTCTTCATTTTCCTCTCCACACAAACCAGCCTTCAGAAATCATTGGGCTCTCCACTACAGACTGTTCCATTCATTCACTGCGATTCTGCAATTCATCTGACTCTCCGCTCCAGGCAGGTTTTCATTACAGCACTGGTGAATGACCAAGTAATCCAATGCTGGTTTTCAGCCGCCTTTTCACACTCGCAGTGTGCTGTTCAATTGTCTATCCACTCAAACCTGGTCAGCCTTTCATTTTCTTTTCCACAATATCAGACTTCAGAAATCATTGGAATCGCCAGTACAGAATGTTCCATTCATTCACTGCCAATCTGGAATTCATCTGAATCTGCACTCCAGGTAGGCTTTCATTACACCACTTATGAATGTCCAAGTAACACAATGCTGGTTTTCAGCGGTCTGTTCACACTCTAAGCCCTGCTTTTTACTGGGTATCCACACAACTGTGGTCAGCTCTTCATTTTCATGTCCAAACAATCCAGACTTGAGAAATCATTGCAATCTCCAGTACAGAATGTTCCATTCATTCACTGCGAATCTGGAATTCAACTGAATCTCCACTACCTGCAGATTTATCTTACACCACTTGTGAATGTCCAAGTAAAACAATGCTGGTTTTCAGAGGCCTGTTCATGTTCGCAGTCGTGCTGTTCAATTGGCTATCCACTCAACCTGTTTTGCTCCTCATTTTCCTGTGCACACAACCCAGCCTTCAGAAATCATTGTAATCTCCACTACAGGATGTTCCATTCATTCACTGGGAATCTGGAATTCATCTGAATCTGCACTCCACGCAGGCTTTCGTTACACCACTGCTGAAAGTCGAAGTAATGCAATACTGGTTTTCAGTGGTCTGTTCACATTCGAAGCCGAGGCTTTTTACAGGCTATCCACTCAACACTGGTCAGCTCTTCATTTTCGTGTCCCCACAATCCAGATTTCAGAAATCATTGCAATCTCCACTACAGAATGTTCCATTCATTCACTGCGAGTCTGGAGTTTATCTGATTCTCCACTCCCGCCTGGTTAACATTACACCACTTGTGAATGTCCAAGTAAGCCAATGCTGGTTTTCAGAGGCCTGTTCATACTCGCAGCCGTGCTGTTTAATTGACAATTCACTCCACCCTGTTCAGCTCTTCATTGCCCCACCACACTACCAGCCTTCAGAAATCTTTGTTATCTCCACTACAGAATGTTCCATTCATTCACTGCGAATCTGGAATTCATCTGACTCTCAACTCCACGCAGGTTTTCATTACACCACTGTTGAATGTCCAAGTAACCCAATGCTGGTTTTCAGCGGCCTGTTCATATTCGCAGCCCTGCTGTTTACTTGGCTATCGATTCAAGCCTGGTCAGCTCTTCATTTTCCTGTCCACACAACACAGGCTTCAGAAATCATTGGAATCTCCTCTACAGAATGTTCCATTCATTCACTGCGAATGTGGAATTCAACTGACTCTCCACTCCATGCAGGTTTTCCTTACACCACTGATGAATGTCCAAGTAACCCAATGCTGGTTTTCAGCTGCATGTTCACACTCGCAGCCATGCTATACAATTGGCTTTCCACTAAATCCTGATTAGTTCTTGATTTTCCTTCCACACGACCCAGCCTTCAGAAATCGTTGGAATCTCCACTAGAGAATGTTCCATTCATTCACTGCGAATCTGGAATTCCTCTGAACCTCCACTCCCGGCAGGTTTTCGTTACACCACTGTTGAATGTCCAAGTAACCCAATGTTTTAAGTGTTTTCTTCACAAGCGCAGTGGTGCTGTTCAATTGGCTATCCACTCAACCCTGGCCAGCTCTACATTTTCCTGTCCACACCACAGAGACTGGAGAAATCATTGTTATCTCCACTACAGAATGTTCCATTCATTCACAGCGAATCTGGAATTCATCTGAATCTCCACTCCCGGCAGGTTTTCGTGACACCACTGGTAAATATCCAAGTAAGCCAATGCTGGTTTTAAGTGGCCTGCTCATACTCTCAGCCGTGCTGTTCAATTTGCTATCCACTCAACCCTCTTCAGCTCCATTTTCCTGTCCACATAACCCAAACTTCAGAAACAATTGGTATCTCCTCCACAGAATGTTCCATTCATTGACGGCAAATCTGAAATTCATCTAATTCTCAACTCCCGTCAGGTTTTCGTTACACCACTTGTGAATGTCCAATTAAGCCAAAGCTGGTTTTCAGTGGCCTGTTCTTACTACGAGACGTGCTGTTCATTTGGCTATCCATTCCACCCTGTTCAGCTCTACATTTTCGTGTCCACAAAACCCAGCCTTCAGAAATCATTGGAATCACCACTAGAGAATGTTCCATTCATTCACTGCGAATCTGGAATTCATCTGAATCTCCACTCCCGGCAGGTTTTCATTGCACCACTGCTGAATGTTCAAGTAACGCAATGATGGTTTTCAGCGGTCTATTCACACTCGAACCCGTGCTGTTCACGGTCTAGCGACTCAACACTGGTGAGTTCTTCTTTTTCCAGTTCAGACAATACAAACCTCAGAAACCATTGCAATCTACACTACAGAATGTTTCATTCATTCAGGCGAATCTTGAATTCATCTTGTTCTCCACTCCCAGCAGGTTTTCGTTTCACCACTGGTGAATGTCCAAGCAACCCAAGGCTGGTTTCAGCTGCGTGTTAACACTCGCAGCCGTGCTGTTCAATTGGCTATCCAGTGAACGCTGGTTAGCTCTTGATTTTCCTTCCACACACCGAGCCTTCAGAAATCATTCTTATCTCCACTTCAGAATGTTCCATTCGTTCCCTGCGAATCTGGAATTCCTCTGACTCTCCACACCAGGCAGATTTTCCTAACAACACTGGTGAATGACCAGGTAATCCAATGCTGGTTTTCAGCGGCTGTTCACACTCACAGCCTTGCTGTTCAATTGGCAATCCAGTCAAACCTAGTCAGCTCTTCATTTTCCTGTCCACACAACCCAGCGTTCAGAAATCATTGGAATCTCTACTACAGAAATTTCCATTCATTCACTGTGAATCTGGAAATACTCTGAATCTGCATTCCAGGAAGGCTTTCGTTACACCACTGATGAATGTCCAAGTAATGCAATGCTGCTTCTTAGTGGTCTGTTCACACTCGAAACCGTGCTGTTCATTGGCTATCCACTCAATATCGGTCAGCTCTTCAATATCCTGTCCAGACTATCCAGATTCCTAAATGTTGGCAATCACCACTACAGAATGTTCCATTCAATCACGCGAATCTGGAATTCATCAGAGTCTCCACTCCTGGAAGGTTTTCGTGACACCACTGGTAAATGTCCAAGGAAGACAATGCTGGTTTTAAGCCGCCTGCTAACACACTCAGCCGTGCTGTTCAATTTGCTATCCACCCAACCCTATTCAGCTCTACATTTTCCTGTCCTCATAACCCAACCTTCAGAAATAATTGGTATCTCCTCCACAGAATGTTCCGTTCATTCACTGCGAATCTTAAATTCATCTGACTCTCAACTCCCGGCGGGTTATCGTTACACCACTTGTGAATGTCCAAGTAAGCCAATGCTGGTTTTCAGTGGCCTGTTCATACTAAGAGACGTGCTGTTCATTTGGCTATCCACTCCACCCTGTTCAGCTCTACATTCTCGTGTCCACAAAACCCAGCCTTCAGAAATCATTGGAATCACCACTAGAGAATGTTCCATTCATTCACTGCGAATCTGGAATTCATCTGAACCTCCACTCCTGGCAGGTTTTCGTTACGCCACTGGTGAATGTCCAAGTCACTCAATACTGGTTTTCAGAGGCATGTTCAACTCGCAGAAGTGCTGTTCAATGGGCTATCCACTCAATATTGGTCAGCTCTTCATTTTCCTCTCCACACAAACCAGCCTTCAGAAATCATTGGGCTCTCCACTACAGACTGTTCCATTCATTCACTGCGATTCTGCAATTCATCTGACTCTCCGCTCCAGGCAGGTTTTCATTACAGCACTGGTGAATGACCAAGTAATCCAATGCTGGTTTTCAGCCGCCTTTTCACACTCGCAGTGTGCTGTTCAATTGTCTATCCACTCAAACCTGGTCAGCCTTTCATTTTCTTTTCCACAATATCAGACTTCAGAAATCATTGGAATCGCCAGTACAGAATGTTCCATTCATTCACTGCCAATCTGGAATTCATCTGAATCTGCACTCCAGGTAGGCTTTCATTACACCACTTATGAATGTCCAAGTAACACAATGCTGGTTTTCAGCGGTCTGTTCACACTCTAAGCCCTGCTTTTTACTGGGTATCCACACAACTGTGGTCAGCTCTTCATTTTCATGTCCAAACAATCCAGACTTGAGAAATCATTGCAATCTCCAGTACAGAATGTTCCATTCATTCACTGCGAATCTGGAATTCAACTGAATCTCCACTACCTGCAGATTTATCTTACACCACTTGTGAATGTCCAAGTAAAACAATGCTGGTTTTCAGAGGCCTGTTCATGTTCGCAGTCGTGCTGTTCAATTGGCTATCCACTCAACCTGTTTTGCTCCTCATTTTCCTGTGCACACAACCCAGCCTTCAGAAATCATTGTAATCTCCACTACAGGATGTTCCATTCATTCACTGGGAATCTGGAATTCATCTGAATCTGCACTCCACGCAGGCTTTCGTTACACCACTGCTGAAAGTCGAAGTAATGCAATACTGGTTTTCAGTGGTCTGTTCACATTCGAAGCCGAGGCTTTTTACAGGCTATCCACTCAACACTGGTCAGCTCTTCATTTTCGTGTCCCCACAATCCAGATTTCAGAAATCATTGCAATCTCCACTACAGAATGTTCCATTCATTCACTGCGAGTCTGGAGTTTATCTGATTCTCCACTCCCGCCTGGTTAACATTACACCACTTGTGAATGTCCAAGTAAGCCAATGCTGGTTTTCAGAGGCCTGTTCATACTCGCAGCCGTGCTGTTTAATTGACAATTCACTCCACCCTGTTCAGCTCTTCATTGTCCCACCACACTACCAGCCTTCAGAAATCTTTGTTATCTCCACTACAGAATGTTCCATTCATTCACTGCGAATCTGGAATTCATCTGACTCTCAACTCCACGCAGGTTTTCATTACACCACTGTTGAATGTCCAAGTAACCCAATGCTGGTTTTCAGCGGCCTGTTCATATTCGCAGCCCTGCTGTTTACTTGGCTATCGATTCAAGCCTGGTCAGCTCTTCATTTTCCTGTCCACACAACACAGGCTTCAGAAATCATTGGAATCTCCTCTACAGAATGTTCCATTCATTCACTGCGAATGTGGAATTCAACTGACTCTCCACTCCATGCAGGTTTTCCTTACACCACTGATGAATGTCCAAGTAACCCAATGCTGGTTTTCAGCTGCATGTTCACACTCGCAGCCATGCTATACAATTGGCTTTCCACTAAATCCTGATTAGTTCTTGATTTTCCTTCCACACGACCCAGCCTTCAGAAATCGTTGGAATCTCCACTAGAGAATGTTCCATTCATTCACTGCGAATCTGGAATTCCTCTGAACCTCCACTCCCGGCAGGTTTTCGTTACACCACTGTTGAATGTCCAAGTAACCCAATGTTTTAAGTGTTTTCTTCACAAGCGCAGTGGTGCTGTTCAATTGGCTATCCACTCAACCCTGGCCAGCTCTACATTTTCCTGTCCACACCACAGAGACTGGAGAAATCATTGTTATCTCCACTACAGAATGTTCCATTCATTCACAGCGAATCTGGAATTCATCTGAATCTCCACTCCCGGCAGGTTTTCGTGACACCACTGGTAAATATCCAAGTAAGCCAATGCTGGTTTTAAGTGGCCTGCTCATACTCTCAGCCGTGCTGTTCAATTTGCTATCCACTCAACCCTCTTCAGCTCCATTTTCCTGTCCACATAACCCAAACTTCAGAAACAATTGGTATCTCCTCCACAGAATGTTCCATTCATTGACGGCAAATCTGAAATTCATCTAATTCTCAACTCCCGTCAGGTTTTCGTTACACCACTTGTGAATGTCCAATTAAGCCAAAGCTGGTTTTCAGTGGCCTGTTCTTACTACGAGACGTGCTGTTCATTTGGCTATCCATTCCACCCTGTTCAGCTCTACATTTTCGTGTCCACAAAACCCAGCCTTCAGAAATCATTGGAATCACCACTAGAGAATGTTCCATTCATTCACTGCGAATCTGGAATTCATCTGAATCTCCACTCCCGGCAGGTTTTCATTGCACCACTGCTGAATGTTCAAGTAACGCAATGATGGTTTTCAGCGGTCTATTCACACTCGAACCCGTGCTGTTCACGGTCTAGCGACTCAACACTGGTGAGTTCTTCTTTTTCCAGTTCAGACAATACAAACCTCAGAAACCATTGCAATCTACACTACAGAATGTTTCATTCATTCAGGCGAATCTTGAATTCATCTTGTTCTCCACTCCCAGCAGGTTTTCGTTTCACCACTGGTGAATGTCCAAGCAACCCAAGGCTGGTTTCAGCTGCGTGTTAACACTCGCAGCCGTGCTGTTCAATTGGCTATCCAGTGAACGCTGGTTAGCTCTTGATTTTCCTTCCACACACCGAGCCTTCAGAAATCATTCTTATCTCCACTTCAGAATGTTCCATTCGTTCCCTGCGAATCTGGAATTCCTCTGACTCTCCACACCAGGCAGATTTTCCTAACAACACTGGTGAATGACCAGGTAATCCAATGCTGGTTTTCAGCGGCTGTTCACACTCACAGCCTTGCTGTTCAATTGGCAATCCAGTCAAACCTAGTCAGCTCTTCATTTTCCTGTCCACACAACCCAGCGTTCAGAAATCATTGGAATCTCTACTACAGAAATTTCCATTCATTCACTGTGAATCTGGAAATACTCTGAATCTGCATTCCAGGAAGGCTTTCGTTACACCACTGATGAATGTCCAAGTAATGCAATGCTGCTTCTTAGTGGTCTGTTCACACTCGAAACCGTGCTGTTCATTGGCTATCCACTCAATATCGGTCAGCTCTTCAATATCCTGTCCAGACTATCCAGATTCCTAAATGTTGGCAATCACCACTACAGAATGTTCCATTCAATCACGCGAATCTGGAATTCATCAGAGTCTCCACTCCTGGAAGGTTTTCGTGACACCACTGGTAAATGTCCAAGGAAGACAATGCTGGTTTTAAGCCGCCTGCTAACACACTCAGCCGTGCTGTTCAATTTGCTATCCACCCAACCCTATTCAGCTCTACATTTTCCTGTCCTCATAACCCAACCTTCAGAAATAATTGGTATCTCCTCCACAGAATGTTCCGTTCATTCACTGCGAATCTTAAATTCATCTGACTCTCAACTCCCGGCGGGTTATCGTTACACCACTTGTGAATGTCCAAGTAAGCCAATGCTGGTTTTCAGTGGCCTGTTCATACTAAGAGACGTGCTGTTCATTTGGCTATCCACTCCACCCTGTTCAGCTCTACATTCTCGTGTCCACAAAACCCAGCCTTCAGAAATCATTGGAATCACCACTAGAGAATGTTCCATTCATTCACTGCGAATCTGGAATTCATCTGAACCTCCACTCCTGGCAGGTTTTCGTTACGCCACTGGTGAATGTCCAAGTCACTCAATACTGGTTTTCAGAGGCATGTTCAACTCGCAGAAGTGCTGTTCAATGGGCTATCCACTCAATATTGGTCAGCTCTTCATTTTCCTCTCCACACAAACCAGCCTTCAGAAATCATTGGGCTCTCCACTACAGACTGTTCCATTCATTCACTGCGATTCTGCAATTCATCTGACTCTCCGCTCCAGGCAGGTTTTCATTACAGCACTGGTGAATGACCAAGTAATCCAATGCTGGTTTTCAGCCGCCTTTTCACACTCGCAGTGTGCTGTTCAATTGTCTATCCACTCAAACCTGGTCAGCCTTTCATTTTCTTTTCCACAATATCAGACTTCAGAAATCATTGGAATCGCCAGTACAGAATGTTCCATTCATTCACTGCCAATCTGGAATTCATCTGAATCTGCACTCCAGGTAGGCTTTCATTACACCACTTATGAATGTCCAAGTAACACAATGCTGGTTTTCAGCGGTCTGTTCACACTCTAAGCCCTGCTTTTTACTGGGTATCCACACAGCTGTGGTCAGCTCTTCATTTTCATGTCCAAACAATCCAGACTTGAGAAATCATTGCAATCTCCAGTACAGAATGTTCCATTCATTCACTGCGAATCTGGAATTCAACTGAATCTCCACTACCTGCAGATTTATCTTACACCACTTGTGAATGTCCAAGTAAAACAATGCTGGTTTTCAGAGGCCTGTTCATGTTCGCAGTCGTGCTGTTCAATTGGCTATCCACTCAACCTGTTTTGCTCCTCATTTTCCTGTGCACACAACCCAGCCTTCAGAAATCATTGTAATCTCCACTACAGGATGTTCCATTCATTCACTGGGAATCTGGAATTCATCTGAATCTGCACTCCACGCAGGCTTTCGTTACACCACTGCTGAAAGTCGAAGTAATGCAATACTGGTTTTCAGTGGTCTGTTCACATTCGAAGCCGAGGCTTTTTACAGGCTATCCACTCAACACTGGTCAGCTCTTCATTTTCGTGTCCCCACAATCCAGATTTCAGAAATCATTGCAATCTCCACTACAGAATGTTCCATTCATTCACTGCGAGTCTGGAGTTTATCTGATTCTCCACTCCCGCCTGGTTAACATTACACCACTTGTGAATGTCCAAGTAAGCCAATGCTGGTTTTCAGAGGCCTGTTCATACTCGCAGCCGTGCTGTTTAATTGACAATTCACTCCACCCTGTTCAGCTCTTCGTTGTCCCACCACACTACCAGCCTTCAGAAATCTTTGTTATCTCCACTACAGAATGTTCCATTCATTCACTGCGAATCTGGAATTCATCTGACTCTCAACTCCACGCAGGTTTTCATTACACCACTGTTGAATGTCCAAGTAACCCAATGCTGGTTTTCAGCGGCCTGTTCATATTCGCAGCCCTGCTGTTTACTTGGCTATCGATTCAAGCCTGGTCAGCTCTTCATTTTCCTGTCCACACAACACAGGCTTCAGAAATCATTGGAATCTCCTCTACAGAATGTTCCATTCATTCACTGCGAATGTGGAATTCAACTGACTCTCCACTCCATGCAGGTTTTCCTTACACCACTGATGAATGTCCAAGTAACCCAATGCTGGTTTTCAGCTGCATGTTCACACTCGCAGCCATGCTATACAATTGGCTTTCCACTAAATCCTGATTAGTTCTTGATTTTCCTTCCACACGACCCAGCCTTCAGAAATCGTTGGAATCTCCACTAGAGAATGTTCCATTCATTCACTGCGAATCTGGAATTCCTCTGAACCTCCACTCCCGGCAGGTTTTCGTTACACCACTGTTGAATGTCCAAGTAACCCAATGTTTTAAGTGTTTTCTTCACAAGCGCAGTGGTGCTGTTCAATTGGCTATCCACTCAACCCTGGCCAGCTCTACATTTTCCTGTCCACACCACAGAGACTGGAGAAATCATTGTTATCTCCACTACAGAATGTTCCATTCATTCACAGCGAATCTGGAATTCATCTGAATCTCCACTCCCGGCAGGTTTTCGTGACACCACTGGTAAATATCCAAGTAAGCCAATGCTGGTTTTAAGTGGCCTGCTCATACTCTCAGCCGTGCTGTTCAATTTGCTATCCACTCAACCCTCTTCAGCTCCATTTTCCTGTCCACATAACCCAAACTTCAGAAACAATTGGTATCTCCTCCACAGAATGTTCCATTCATTGACGGCAAATCTGAAATTCATCTAATTCTCAACTCCCGTCAGGTTTTCGTTACACCACTTGTGAATGTCCAATTAAGCCAAAGCTGGTTTTCAGTGGCCTGTTCTTACTACGAGACGTGCTGTTCATTTGGCTATCCATTCCACCCTGTTCAGCTCTACATTTTCGTGTCCACAAAACCCAGCCTTCAGAAATCATTGGAATCACCACTAGAGAATGTTCCATTCATTCACTGCGAATCTGGAATTCATCTGAATCTCCACTCCCGGCAGGTTTTCATTGCACCACTGCTGAATGTTCAAGTAACGCAATGATGGTTTTCAGCGGTCTATTCACACTCGAACCCGTGCTGTTCACGGTCTAGCGACTCAACACTGGTGAGTTCTTCTTTTTCCAGTTCAGACAATACAAACCTCAGAAACCATTGCAATCTACACTACAGAATGTTTCATTCATTCAGGCGAATCTTGAATTCATCTTGTTCTCCACTCCCAGCAGGTTTTCGTTTCACCACTGGTGAATGTCCAAGCAACCCAAGGCTGGTTTCAGCTGCGTGTTAACACTCGCAGCCGTGCTGTTCAATTGGCTATCCAGTGAACGCTGGTTAGCTCTTGATTTTCCTTCCACACACCGAGCCTTCAGAAATCATTCTTATCTCCACTTCAGAATGTTCCATTCGTTCCCTGCGAATCTGGAATTCCTCTGACTCTCCACACCAGGCAGATTTTCCTAACAACACTGGTGAATGACCAGGTAATCCAATGCTGGTTTTCAGCGGCTGTTCACACTCACAGCCTTGCTGTTCAATTGGCAATCCAGTCAAACCTAGTCAGCTCTTCATTTTCCTGTCCACACAACCCAGCGTTCAGAAATCATTGGAATCTCTACTACAGAAATTTCCATTCATTCACTGTGAATCTGGAAATACTCTGAATCTGCATTCCAGGAAGGCTTTCGTTACACCACTGATGAATGTCCAAGTAATGCAATGCTGCTTCTTAGTGGTCTGTTCACACTCGAAACCGTGCTGTTCATTGGCTATCCACTCAATATCGGTCAGCTCTTCAATATCCTGTCCAGACTATCCAGATTCCTAAATGTTGGCAATCACCACTACAGAATGTTCCATTCAATCACGCGAATCTGGAATTCATCAGAGTCTCCACTCCTGGAAGGATTTCGTGACACCACTGGTAAATGTCCAAGGAAGACAATGCTGGTTTTAAGCCGCCTGCTAACACACTCAGCCGTGCTGTTCAATTTGCTATCCACCCAACCCTATTCAGCTCTACATTTTCCTGTCCTCATAACCCAACCTTCAGAAATAATTGGTATCTCCTCCACAGAATGTTCCGTTCATTCACTGCGAATCTTAAATTCATCTGACTCTCAACTCCCGGCGGGTTATCGTTACACCACTTGTGAATGTCCAAGTAAGCCAATGCTGGTTTTCAGTGGCCTGTTCATACTAAGAGACGTGCTGTTCATTTGGCTATCCACTCCACCCTGTTCAGCTCTACATTTTCGTGTCCACAAAACCCAGCCTTCAGAAATCATTGGAATCACCACTAGAGAATGTTCCATTCATTCACTGCGAATCTGGAATTCCTCTGAACCTCCACTCCTGGCAGGTTTTCGTTACGCCACTGGTGAATGTCCAAGTAACTCAATACTGGTTTTCAGAGGCATGTTCAACTCGCAGAAGTGCTGTTCAATGGGCTATCCACTCAATATTGGTCAGCTCTTCATTTTCCTCTCCACACAAACCAGCCTTCAGAAATCATTGGGCTCTCCACTACAGACTGTTCCATTCATTCACTGCGATTCTGCAATTCATCTGACTCTCCGCTCCAGGCAGGTTTTCATTACAGCACTGGTGAATGACCAAGTAATCCAATGCTGGTTTTCAGCCGCCTTTTCACACTCGCAGTGTGCTGTTCAATTGTCTATCCACTCAAACCTGGTCAGCCTTTCATTTTCTTTTCCACAATATCAGACTTCAGAAATCATTGGAATCGCCAGTACAGAATGTTCCATTCATTCACTGCCAATCTGGAATTCATCTGAATCTGCACTCCAGGTAGGCTTTCATTACACCACTTATGAATGTCCAAGTAACACAATGCTGGTTTTCAGCGGTCTGTTCACACTCTAAGCCCTGCTTTTTACTGGGTATCCACACAACTGTGGTCAGCTCTTCATTTTCATGTCCAAACAATCCAGACTTGAGAAATCATTGCAATCTCCAGTACAGAATGTTCCATTCATTCACTGCGAATCTGGAATTCAACTGAATCTCCACTACCTGCAGATTTATCTTACACCACTTGTGAATGTCCAAGTAAAACAATGCTGGTTTTCAGAGGCCTGTTCATGTTCGCAGTCGTGCTGTTCAATTGGCTATCCACTCAACCTGTTTTGCTCCTCATTTTCCTGTGCACACAACCCAGCCTTCAGAAATCATTGTAATCTCCACTACAGGATGTTCCATTCATTCACTGGGAATCTGGAATTCATCTGAATCTGCACTCCACGCAGGCTTTCGTTACACCACTGCTGAAAGTCGAAGTAATGCAATACTGGTTTTCAGTGGTCTGTTCACATTCGAAGCCGAGGCTTTTTACAGGCTATCCACTCAACACTGGTCAGCTCTTCATTTTCGTGTCCCCACAATCCAGATTTCAGAAATCATTGCAATCTCCACTACAGAATGTTCCATTCATTCACTGCGAGTCTGGAGTTTATCTGATTCTCCACTCCCGCCTGGTTAACATTACACCACTTGTGAATGTCCAAGTAAGCCAATGCTGGTTTTCAGAGGCCTGTTCATACTCGCAGCCGTGCTGTTTAATTGACAATTCACTCCACCCTGTTCAGCTCTTCATTGTCCCACCACACTACCAGCCTTCAGAAATCTTTGTTATCTCCACTACAGAATGTTCCATTCATTCACTGCGAATCTGGAATTCATCTGACTCTCAACTCCACGCAGGTTTTCATTACACCACTGTTGAATGTCCAAGTAACCCAATGCTGGTTTTCAGCGGCCTGTTCATATTCGCAGCCCTGCTGTTTACTTGGCTATCGATTCTAGCCTGGTCAGCTCTTCATTTTCCTGTCCACACAACACAGGCTTCAGAAATCATTGGAATCTCCTCTACAGAATGTTCCATTCATTCACTGCGAATGTGGAATTCAACTGACTCTCCACTCCATGCAGGTTTTCCTTACACCACTGATGAATGTCCAAGTAACCCAATGCTGGTTTTCAGCTGCATGTTCACACTCGCAGCCATGCTATACAATTGGCTTTCCACTAAATCCTGATTAGTTCTTGATTTTCCTTCCACACGACCCAGCCTTCAGAAATCGTTGGAATCTCCACTAGAGAATGTTCCATTCATTCACTGCGAATCTGGAATTCCTCTGAACCTCCACTCCCGGCAGGTTTTCGTTACACCACTGTTGAATGTCCAAGTAACCCAATGTTTTAAGTGTTTTCTTCACAAGCGCAGTGGTGCTGTTCAATTGGCTATCCACTCAACCCTGGCCAGCTCTACATTTTCCTGTCCACACCACAGAGACTGGAGAAATCATTGTTATCTCCACTACAGAATGTTCCATTCATTCACAGCGAATCTGGAATTCATCTGAATCTCCACTCCCGGCAGGTTTTCGTGACACCACTGGTAAATATCCAAGTAAGCCAATGCTGGTTTTAAGTGGCCTGCTCATACTCTCAGCCGTGCTGTTCAATTTGCTATCCACTCAACCCTCTTCAGCTCCATTTTCCTGTCCACATAACCCAAACTTCAGAAACAATTGGTATCTCCTCCACAGAATGTTCCATTCATTGACGGCAAATCTGAAATTCATCTAATTCTCAACTCCCGTCAGGTTTTCGTTACACCACTTGTGAATGTCCAATTAAGCCAAAGCTGGTTTTCAGTGGCCTGTTCTTACTATGAGACGTGCTGTTCATTTGGCTATCCATTCCACCCTGTTCAGCTCTACATTTTCGTGTCCACAAAACCCAGCCTTCAGAAATCATTGGAATCACCACTAGAGAATGTTCCATTCATTCACTGCGAATCTGGAATTCATCTGAATCTCCACTCCCGGCAGGTTTTCATTGCACCACTGCTGAATGTTCAAGTAACGCAATGATGGTTTTCAGCGGTCTATTCACACTCGAACCCGTGCTGTTCACGGTCTAGCGACTCAACACTGGTGAGTTCTTCTTTTTCCAGTTCAGACAATACAAACCTCAGAAACCATTGCAATCTACACTACAGAATGTTTCATTCATTCAGGCGAATCTTGAATTCATCTTGTTCTCCACTCCCAGCAGGTTTTCGTTTCACCACTGGTGAATGTCCAAGCAACCCAAGGCTGGTTTCAGCTGCGTGTTAACACTCGCAGCCGTGCTGTTCAATTGGCTATCCAGTGAACGCTGGTTAGCTCTTGATTTTCCTTCCACACACCGAGCCTTCAGAAATCATTCTTATCTCCACTTCAGAATGTTCCATTCGTTCCCTGCGAATCTGGAATTCCTCTGACTCTCCACACCAGGCAGATTTTCCTAACAACACTGGTGAATGACCAGGTAATCCAATGCTGGTTTTCAGCGGCTGTTCACACTCACAGCCTTGCTGTTCAATTGGCAATCCAGTCAAACCTAGTCAGCTCTTCATTTTCCTGTCCACACAACCCAGCGTTCAGAAATCATTGGAATCTCTACTACAGAAATTTCCATTCATTCACTGTGAATCTGGAAATACTCTGAATCTGCATTCCAGGAAGGCTTTCGTTACACCACTGATGAATGTCCAAGTAATGCAATGCTGCTTCTTAGTGGTCTGTTCACACTCGAAACCGTGCTGTTCATTGGCTATCCACTCAATATCGGTCAGCTCTTCAATATCCTGTCCAGACTATCCAGATTCCTAAATGTTGGCAATCACCACTACAGAATGTTCCATTCAATCACGCGAATCTGGAATTCATCAGAGTCTCCACTCCTGGAAGGTTTTCGTGACACCACTGGTAAATGTCCAAGGAAGACAATGCTGGTTTTAAGCCGCCTGCTAACACACTCAGCCGTGCTGTTCAATTTGCTATCCACCCAACCCTATTCAGCTCTACATTTTCCTGTCCTCATAACCCAACCTTCAGAAATAATTGGTATCTCCTCCACAGAATGTTCCGTTCATTCACTGCGAATCTTAAATTCATCTGACTCTCAACTCCCGGCGGGTTATCGTTACACCACTTGTGAATGTCCAAGTAAGCCAATGCTGGTTTTCAGTGGCCTGTTCATACTAAGAGACGTGCTGTTCATTTGGCTATCCACTCCACCCTGTTCAGCTCTACATTCTCGTGTCCACAAAACCCAGCCTTCAGAAATCATTGGAATCACCACTAGAGAATGTTCCATTCATTCACTGCGAATCTGGAATTCCTCTGAACCTCCACTCCTGGCAGGTTTTCGTTACGCCACTGGTGAATGTCCAAGTAACTCAATCCTGGTTTTCAGAGGCATGTTCAACTCGCAGAAGTGCTGTTCAATGGGCTATCCACTCAATATTGGTCAGCTCTTCATTTTCCTCTCCACACAAACCAGCCTTCAGAAATCATTGGGCTCTCCACTACAGACTGTTCCATTCATTCACTGCGATTCTGCAATTCATCTGACTCTCCGCTCCAGGCAGGTTTTCATTACAGCACTGGTGAATGACCAAGTAATCCAATGCTGGTTTTCAGCCGCCTTTTCACACTCGCAGTGTGCTGTTCAATTGTCTATCCACTCAAACCTGGTCAGCCTTTCATTTTCTTTTCCACAATATCAGACTTCAGAAATCATTGGAATCGCCAGTACAGAATGTTCCATTCATTCACTGCCAATCTGGAATTCATCTGAATCTGCACTCCAGGTAGGCTTTCATTACACCACTTATGAATGTCCAAGTAACACAATGCTGGTTTTCAGCGGTCTGTTCACACTCTAAGCCCTGCTTTTTACTGGGTATCCACACAACTGTGGTCAGCTCTTCATTTTCATGTCCAAACAATCCAGACTTGAGAAATCATTGCAATCTCCAGTACAGAATGTTCCATTCATTCACTGCGAATCTGGAATTCAACTGAATCTCCACTACCTGCAGATTTATCTTACACCACTTGTGAATGTCCAAGTAAAACAATGCTGGTTTTCAGAGGCCTGTTCATGTTCGCAGTCGTGCTGTTCAATTGGCTATCCACTCAACCTGTTTTGCTCCTCATTTTCCTGTGCACACAACCCAGCCTTCAGAAATCATTGTAATCTCCACTACAGGATGTTCCATTCATTCACTGGGAATCTGGAATTCATCTGAATCTGCACTCCACGCAGGCTTTCGTTACACCACTGCTGAAAGTCGAAGTAATGCAATACTGGTTTTCAGTGGTCTGTTCACATTCGAAGCCGAGGCTTTTTACAGGCTATCCACTCAACACTGGTCAGCTCTTCATTTTCGTGTCCCCACAATCCAGATTTCAGAAATCATTGCAATCTCCACTACAGAATGTTCCATTCATTCACTGCGAGTCTGGAGTTTATCTGATTCTCCACTCCCGCCTGGTTAACATTACACCACTTGTGAATGTCCAAGTAAGCCAATGCTGGTTTTCAGAGGCCTGTTCATACTCGCAGCCGTGCTGTTTAATTGACAATTCACTCCACCCTGTTCAGCTCTTCATTGTCCCACCACACTACCAGCCTTCAGAAATCTTTGTTATCTCCACTACAGAATGTTCCATTCATTCACTGCGAATCTGGAATTCATCTGACTCTCAACTCCACGCAGGTTTTCATTACACCACTGTTGAATGTCCAAGTAACCCAATGCTGGTTTTCAGCGGCCTGTTCATATTCGCAGCCCTGCTGTTTACTTGGCTATCGATTCAAGCCTGGTCAGCTCTTCATTTTCCTGTCCACACAA
This sequence comes from Sorex fumeus, assembly GCF_029834395.1. Classification (NCBI taxonomy): domain Eukaryota; kingdom Metazoa; phylum Chordata; class Mammalia; order Eulipotyphla; family Soricidae; genus Sorex; species Sorex fumeus. The sequence goes on from NW_026606272.1 coordinate 770,918, forward strand.
CACAGGCTTCAGAAATCATTGGAATCTCCTCTACAGAATGTTCCATTCATTCACTGCGAATGTGGAATTCAACTGACTCTCCACTCCATGCAGGTTTTCCTTACACCACTGATGAATGTCCAAGTAACCCAATGCTGGTTTTCAGCTGCATGTTCACACTCGCAGCCATGCTATACAATTGGCTTTCCACTAAATCCTGATTAGTTCTTGATTTTCCTTCCACACGACCCAGCCTTCAGAAATCGTTGGAATCTCCACTAGAGAATGTTCCATTCATTCACTGCGAATCTGGAATTCCTCTGAACCTCCACTCCCGGCAGGTTTTCGTTACACCACTGTTGAATGTCCAAGTAACCCAATGTTTTAAGTGTTTTCTTCACAAGCGCAGTGGTGCTGTTCAATTGGCTATCCACTCAACCCTGGCCAGCTCTACATTTTCCTGTCCACACCACAGAGACTGGAGAAATCATTGTTATCTCCACTACAGAATGTTCCATTCATTCACAGCGAATCTGGAATTCATCTGAATCTCCACTCCCGGCAGGTTTTCGTGACACCACTGGTAAATATCCAAGTAAGCCAATGCTGGTTTTAAGTGGCCTGCTCATACTCTCAGCCGTGCTGTTCAATTTGCTATCCACTCAACCCTCTTCAGCTCCATTTTCCTGTCCACATAACCCAAACTTCAGAAACAATTGGTATCTCCTCCACAGAATGTTCCATTCATTGACGGCAAATCTGAAATTCATCTAATTCTCAACTCCCGTCAGGTTTTCGTTACACCACTTGTGAATGTCCAATTAAGCCAAAGCTGGTTTTCAGTGGCCTGTTCTTACTACGAGACGTGCTGTTCATTTGGCTATCCATTCCACCCTGTTCAGCTCTACATTTTCGTGTCCACAAAACCCAGCCTTCAGAAATCATTGGAATCACCACTAGAGAATGTTCCATTCATTCACTGCGAATCTGGAATTCATCTGAATCTCCACTCCCGGCAGGTTTTCATTGCACCACTGCTGAATGTTCAAGTAACGCAATGATGGTTTTCAGCGGTCTATTCACACTCGAACCCGTGCTGTTCACGGTCTAGCGACTCAACACTGGTGAGTTCTTCTTTTTCCAGTTCAGACAATACAAACCTCAGAAACCATTGCAATCTACACTACAGAATGTTTCATTCATTCAGGCGAATCTTGAATTCATCTTGTTCTCCACTCCCAGCAGGTTTTCGTTTCACCACTGGTGAATGTCCAAGCAACCCAAGGCTGGTTTCAGCTGCGTGTTAACACTCGCAGCCGTGCTGTTCAATTGGCTATCCAGTGAACGCTGGTTAGCTCTTGATTTTCCTTCCACACACCGAGCCTTCAGAAATCATTCTTATCTCCACTTCAGAATGTTCCATTCGTTCCCTGCGAATCTGGAATTCCTCTGACTCTCCACACCAGGCAGATTTTCCTAACAACACTGGTGAATGACCAGGTAATCCAATGCTGGTTTTCAGCGGCTGTTCACACTCACAGCCTTGCTGTTCAATTGGCAATCCAGTCAAACCTAGTCAGCTCTTCATTTTCCTGTCCACACAACCCAGCGTTCAGAAATCATTGGAATCTCTACTACAGAAATTTCCATTCATTCACTGTGAATCTGGAAATACTCTGAATCTGCATTCCAGGAAGGCTTTCGTTACACCACTGATGAATGTCCAAGTAATGCAATGCTGCTTCTTAGTGGTCTGTTCACACTCGAAACCGTGCTCTTCATTGGCTATCCACTCAATATCGGTCAGCTCTTCAATATCCTGTCCAGACTATCCAGATTCCTAAATGTTGGCAATCACCACTACAGAATGTTCCATTCAATCACGCGAATCTGGAATTCATCAGAGTCTCCACTCCTGGAAGGTTTTCGTGACACCACTGGTAAATGTCCAAGGAAGACAATGCTGGTTTTAAGCCGCCTGCTAACACACTCAGCCGTGCTGTTCAATTTGCTATCCACCCAACCCTATTCAGCTCTACATTTTCCTGTCCTCATAACCCAACCTTCAGAAATAATTGGTATCTCCTCCACAGAATGTTCCGTTCATTCACTGCGAATCTTAAATTCATCTGACTCTCAACTCCCGGCGGGTTATCGTTACACCACTTGTGAATGTCCAAGTAAGCCAATGCTGGTTTTCAGTGGCCTGTTCATACTAAGAGACGTGCTGTTCATTTGGCTATCCACTCCACCCTGTTCAGCTCTACATTTTCGTGTCCACAAAACCCAGCCTTCAGAAATCATTGGAATCACCACTAGAGAATGTTCCATTCATTCACTGCGAATCTGGAATTCCTCTGAACCTCCACTCCTGGCAGGTTTTCGTTACGCCACTGGTGAATGTCCAAGTAACTCAATCCTGGTTTTCAGAGGCATGTTCAACTCGCAGAAGTGCTGTTCAATGGGCTATCCACTCAATATTGGTCAGCTCTTCATTTTCCTCTCCACACAAACCAGCCTTCAGAAATCATTGGGCTCTCCACTACAGACTGTTCCATTCATTCACTGCGATTCTGCAATTCATCTGACTCTCCGCTCCAGGCAGGTTTTCATTACAGCACTGGTGAATGACCAAGTAATCCAATGCTGGTTTTCAGCCGCCTTTTCACACTCGCAGTGTGCTGTTCAATTGTCTATCCACTCAAACCTGGTCAGCCTTTCATTTTCTTTTCCACAATATCAGACTTCAGAAATCATTGGAATCGCCAGTACAGAATGTTCCATTCATTCACTGCCAATCTGGAATTCATCTGAATCTGCACTCCAGGTAGGCTTTCATTACACCACTTATGAATGTCCAAGTAACACAATGCTGGTTTTCAGCGGTCTGTTCACACTCTAAGCCCTGCTTTTTACTGGGTATCCACACAACTGTGGTCAGCTCTTCATTTTCATGTCCAAACAATCCAGACTTGAGAAATCATTGCAATCTCCAGTACAGAATGTTCCATTCATTCACTGCGAATCTGGAATTCAACTGAATCTCCACTACCTGCAGATTTATCTTACACCACTTGTGAATGTCCAAGTAAAACAATGCTGGTTTTCAGAGGCCTGTTCATGTTCGCAGTCGTGCTGTTCAATTGGCTATCCACTCAACCTGTTTTGCTCCTCATTTTCCTGTGCACACAACCCAGCCTTCAGAAATCATTGTAATCTCCACTACAGGATGTTCCATTCATTCACTGGGAATCTGGAATTCATCTGAATCTGCACTCCACGCAGGCTTTCGTTACACCACTGCTGAAAGTCGAAGTAATGCAATACTGGTTTTCAGTGGTCTGTTCACATTCGAAGCCGAGGCTTTTTACAGGCTATCCACTCAACACTGGTCAGCTCTTCATTTTCGTGTCCCCACAATCCAGATTTCAGAAATCATTGCAATCTCCACTACAGAATGTTCCATTCATTCACTGCGAGTCTGGAGTTTATCTGATTCTCCACTCCCGCCTGGTTAACATTACACCACTTGTGAATGTCCAAGTAAGCCAATGCTGGTTTTCAGAGGCCTGTTCATACTCGCAGCCGTGCTGTTTAATTGACAATTCACTCCACCCTGTTCAGCTCTTCATTGTCCCACCACACTACCAGCCTTCAGAAATCTTTGTTATCTCCACTACAGAATGTTCCATTCATTCACTGCGAATCTGGAATTCATCTGACTCTCAACTCCACGCAGGTTTTCATTACACCACTGTTGAATGTCCAAGTAACCCAATGCTGGTTTTCAGCGGCCTGTTCATATTCGCAGCCCTGCTGTTTACTTGGCTATCGATTCAAGCCTGGTCAGCTCTTCATTTTCCTGTCCACACAACACAGGCTTCAGAAATCATTGGAATCTCCTCTACAGAATGTTCCATTCATTCACTGCGAATGTGGAATTCAACTGACTCTCCACTCCATGCAGGTTTTCCTTACACCACTGATGAATGTCCAAGTAACCCAATGCTGGTTTTCAGCTGCATGTTCACACTCGCAGCCATGCTATACAATTGGCTTTCCACTAAATCCTGATTAGTTCTTGATTTTCCTTCCACACGACCCAGCCTTCAGAAATCGTTGGAATCTCCACTAGAGAATGTTCCATTCATTCACTGCGAATCTGGAATTCCTCTGAACCTCCACTCCCGGCAGGTTTTCGTTACACCACTGTTGAATGTCCAAGTAACCCAATGTTTTAAGTGTTTTCTTCACAAGCGCAGTGGTGCTGTTCAATTGGCTATCCACTCAACCCTGGCCAGCTCTACATTTTCCTGTCCACACCACAGAGACTGGAGAAATCATTGTTATCTCCACTACAGAATGTTCCATTCATTCACAGCGAATCTGGAATTCATCTGAATCTCCACTCCCGGCAGGTTTTCGTGACACCACTGGTAAATATCCAAGTAAGCCAATGCTGGTTTTAAGTGGCCTGCTCATACTCTCAGCCGTGCTGTTCAATTTGCTATCCACTCAACCCTCTTCAGCTCCATTTTCCTGTCCACATAACCCAAACTTCAGAAACAATTGGTATCTCCTCCACAGAATGTTCCATTCATTGACGGCAAATCTGAAATTCATCTAATTCTCAACTCCCGTCAGGTTTTCGTTACACCACTTGTGAATGTCCAATTAAGCCAAAGCTGGTTTTCAGTGGCCTGTTCTTACTACGAGACGTGCTGTTCATTTGGCTATCCATTCCACCCTGTTCAGCTCTACATTTTCGTGTCCACAAAACCCAGCCTTCAGAAATCATTGGAATCACCACTAGAGAATGTTCCATTCATTCACTGCGAATCTGGAATTCATCTGAATCTCCACTCCCGGCAGGTTTTCATTGCACCACTGCTGAATGTTCAAGTAACGCAATGATGGTTTTCAGCGGTCTATTCACACTCGAACCCGTGCTGTTCACGGTCTAGCGACTCAACACTGGTGAGTTCTTCTTTTTCCAGTTCAGACAATACAAACCTCAGAAACCATTGCAATCTACACTACAGAATGTTTCATTCATTCAGGCGAATCTTGAATTCATCTTGTTCTCCACTCCCAGCAGGTTTTCGTTTCACCACTGGTGAATGTCCAAGCAACCCAAGGCTGGTTTCAGCTGCGTGTTAACACTCGCAGCCGTGCTGTTCAATTGGCTATCCAGTGAACGCTGGTTAGCTCTTGATTTTCCTTCCACACACCGAGCCTTCAGAAATCATTCTTATCTCCACTTCAGAATGTTCCATTCGTTCCCTGCGAATCTGGAATTCCTCTGACTCTCCACACCAGGCAGATTTTCCTAACAACACTGGTGAATGACCAGGTAATCCAATGCTGGTTTTCAGCGGCTGTTCACACTCACAGCCTTGCTGTTCAATTGGCAATCCAGTCAAACCTAGTCAGCTCTTCATTTTCCTGTCCACACAACCCAGCGTTCAGAAATCATTGGAATCTCTACTACAGAAATTTCCATTCATTCACTGTGAATCTGGAAATACTCTGAATCTGCATTCCAGGAAGGCTTTCGTTACACCACTGATGAATGTCCAAGTAATGCAATGCTGCTTCTTAGTGGTCTGTTCACACTCGAAACCGTGCTGTTCATTGGCTATCCACTCAATATCGGTCAGCTCTTCAATATCCTGTCCAGACTATCCAGATTCCTAAATGTTGGCAATCACCACTACAGAATGTTCCATTCAATCACGCGAATCTGGAATTCATCAGAGTCTCCACTCCTGGAAGGTTTTCGTGACACCACTGGTAAATGTCCAAGGAAGACAATGCTGGTTTTAAGCCGCCTGCTAACACACTCAGCCGTGCTGTTCAATTTGCTATCCACCCAACCCTATTCAGCTCTACATTTTCCTGTCCTCATAACCCAACCTTCAGAAATAATTGGTATCTCCTCCACAGAATGTTCCGTTCATTCACTGCGAATCTTAAATTCATCTGACTCTCAACTCCCGGCGGGTTATCGTTACACCACTTGTGAATGTCCAAGTAAGCCAATGCTGGTTTTCAGTGGCCTGTTCATACTAAGAGACGTGCTGTTCATTTGGCTATCCACTCCACCCTGTTCAGCTCTACATTTTCGTGTCCACAAAACCCAGCCTTCAGAAATCATTGGAATCACCACTAGAGAATGTTCCATTCATTCACTGCGAATCTGGAATTCCTCTGAACCTCTACTCCTGGCAGGTTTTCGTTACGCCACTGGTGAATGTCCAAGTAACTCAATCCTGGTTTTCAGAGGCATGTTCAACTCGCAGAAGTGCTGTTCAATGGGCTATCCACTCAATATTGGTCAGCTCTTCATTTTCCTCTCCACACAAACCAGCCTTCAGAAATCATTGGGCTCTCCACTACAGACTGTTCCATTCATTCACTGCGATTCTGCAATTCATCTGACTCTCCGCTCCAGGCAGGTTTTCATTACAGCACTGGTGAATGACCAAGTAATCCAATGCTGGTTTTCAGCCGCCTTTTCACACTCGCAGTGTGCTGTTCAATTGTCTATCCACTCAAACCTGGTCAGCCTTTCATTTTCTTTTCCACAATATCAGACTTCAGAAATCATTGGAATCGCCAGTACAGAATGTTCCATTCATTCACTGCCAATCTGGAATTCATCTGAATCTGCACTCCAGGTAGGCTTTCATTACACCACTTATGAATGTCCAAGTAACACAATGCTGGTTTTCAGCGGTCTGTTCACACTCTAAGCCCTGCTTTTTACTGGGTATCCACACAACTGTGGTCAGCTCTTCATTTTCATGTCCAAACAATCCAGACTTGAGAAATCATTGCAATCTCCAGTACAGAATGTTCCATTCATTCACTGCGAATCTGGAATTCAACTGAATCTCCACTACCTGCAGATTTATCTTACACCACTTGTGAATGTCCAAGTAAAACAATGCTGGTTTTCAGAGGCCTGTTCATGTTCGCAGTCGTGCTGTTCAATTGGCTATCCACTCAACCTGTTTTGCTCCTCATTTTCCTGTGCACACAACCCAGCCTTCAGAAATCATTGTAATCTCCACTACAGGATGTTCCATTCATTCACTGGGAATCTGGAATTCATCTGAATCTGCACTCCACGCAGGCTTTCGTTACACCACTGCTGAAAGTCGAAGTAATGCAATACTGGTTTTCAGTGGTCTGTTCACATTCGAAGCCGAGGCTTTTTACAGGCTATCCACTCAACACTGGTCAGCTCTTCATTTTCGTGTCCCCACAATCCAGATTTCAGAAATCATTGCAATCTCCACTACAGAATGTTCCATTCATTCACTGCGAGTCTGGAGTTTATCTGATTCTCCACTCCCGCCTGGTTAACATTACACCACTTGTGAATGTCCAAGTAAGCCAATGCTGGTTTTCAGAGGCCTGTTCATACTCGCAGCCGTGCTGTTTAATTGACAATTCACTCCACCCTGTTCAGCTCTTCATTGTCCCACCACACTACCAGCCTTCAGAAATCTTTGTTATCTCCACTACAGAATGTTCCATTCATTCACTGCGAATCTGGAATTCATCTGACTCTCAACTCCACGCAGGTTTTCATTACACCACTGTTGAATGTCCAAGTAACCCAATGCTGGTTTTCAGCGGCCTGTTCATATTCGCAGCCCTGCTGTTTACTTGGCTATCGATTCAAGCCTGGTCAGCTCTTCATTTTCCTGTCCACACAACACAGGCTTCAGAAATCATTGGAATCTCCTCTACAGAATGTTCCATTCATTCACTGCGAATGTGGACTTCAACTGACTCTCCACTCCATGCAGGTTTTCCTTACACCACTGATGAATGTCCAAGTAACCCAATGCTGGTTTTCAGCTGCATGTTCACACTCGCAGCCATGCTATACAATTGGCTTTCCACTAAATCCTGATTAGTTCTTGATTTTCCTTCCACACGACCCAGCCTTCAGAAATCGTTGGAATCTCCACTAGAGAATGTTCCATTCATTCACTGCGAATCTGGAATTCCTCTGAACCTCCACTCCCGGCAGGTTTTCGTTACACCACTGTTGAATGTCCAAGTAACCCAATGTTTTAAGTGTTTTCTTCACAAGCGCAGTGGTGCTGTTCAATTGGCTATCCACTCAACCCTGGCCAGCTCTACATTTTCCTGTCCACACCACAGAGACTGGAGAAATCATTGTTATCTCCACTACAGAATGTTCCATTCATTCACAGCGAATCTGGAATTCATCTGAATCTCCACTCCCGGCAGGTTTTCGTGACACCACTGGTAAATATCCAAGTAAGCCAATGCTGGTTTTAAGTGGCCTGCTCATACTCTCAGCCGTGCTGTTCAATTTGCTATCCACTCAACCCTCTTCAGCTCCATTTTCCTGTCCACATAACCCAAACTTCAGAAACAATTGGTATCTCCTCCACAGAATGTTCCATTCATTGACGGCAAATCTGAAATTCATCTAATTCTCAACTCCCGTCAGGTTTTCGTTACACCACTTGTGAATGTCCAATTAAGCCAAAGCTGGTTTTCAGTGGCCTGTTCTTACTACGAGACGTGCTGTTCATTTGGCTATCCATTCCACCCTGTTCAGCTCTACATTTTCGTGTCCACAAAACCCAGCCTTCAGAAATCATTGGAATCACCACTAGAGAATGTTCCATTCATTCACTGCGAATCTGGAATTCATCTGAATCTCCACTCCCGGCAGGTTTTCACTGCACCACTGCTGAATGTTCAAGTAACGCAATGATGGTTTTCAGCGGTCTATTCACACTCGAACCCGTGCTGTTCACGGTCTAGCGACTCAACACTGGTGAGTTCTTCTTTTTCCAGTTCAGACAATACAAACCTCAGAAACCATTGCAATCTACACTACAGAATGTTTCATTCATTCAGGCGAATCTTGAATTCATCTTGTTCTCCACTCCCAGCAGGTTTTCGTTTCACCACTGGTGAATGTCCAAGCAACCCAAGGCTGGTTTCAGCTGCGTGTTAACACTCGCAGCCGTGCTGTTCAATTGGCTATCCAGTGAACGCTGGTTAGCTCTTGATTTTCCTTCCACACACCGAGCCTTCAGAAATCATTCTTATCTCCACTTCAGAATGTTCCATTCGTTCCCTGCGAATCTGGAATTCCTCTGACTCTCCACACCAGGCAGATTTTCCTAACAACACTGGTGAATGACCAGGTAATCCAATGCTGGTTTTCAGCGGCTGTTCACACTCACAGCCTTGCTGTTCAATTGGCAATCCAGTCAAACCTAGTCAGCTCTTCATTTTCCTGTCCACACAACCCAGCGTTCAGAAATCATTGGAATCTCTACTACAGAAATTTCCATTCATTCACTGTGAATCTGGAAATACTCTGAATCTGCATTCCAGGAAGGCTTTCGTTACACCACTGATGAATGTCCAAGTAATGCAATGCTGCTTCTTAGTGGTCTGTTCACACTCGAAACCGTGCTGTTCATTGGCTATCCACTCAATATCGGTCAGCTCTTCAATATCCTGTCCAGACTATCCAGATTCCTAAATGTTGGCAATCACCACTACAGAATGTTCCATTCAATCACGCGAATCTGGAATTCATCAGAGTCTCCACTCCTGGAAGGTTTTCGTGACACCACTGGTAAATGTCCAAGGAAGACAATGCTGGTTTTAAGCCGCCTGCTAACACACTCAGCCGTGCTGTTCAATTTGCTATCCACCCAACCCTATTCAGCTCTACATTTTCCTGTCCTCATAACCCAACCTTCAGAAATAATTGGTATCTCCTCCACAGAATGTTCCGTTCATTCACTGCGAATCTTAAATTCATCTGACTCTCAACTCCCGGCGGGTTATCGTTACACCACTTGTGAATGTCCAAGTAAGCCAATGCTGGTTTTCAGTGGCCTGTTCATACTAAGAGACGTGCTGTTCATTTGGCTATCCACTCCACCCTGTTCAGCTCTACATTCTCGTGTCCACAAAACCCAGCCTTCAGAAATCATTGGAATCACCACTAGAGAATGTTCCATTCATTCACTGCGAATCTGGAATTCCTCTGAACCTCCACTCCTGGCAGGTTTTCGTTACGCCACTGGTGAATGTCCAAGTAACTCAATACTGGTTTTCAGAGGCATGTTCAACTCGCAGAAGTGCTGTTCAATGGGCTATCCACTCAATATTGGTCAGCTCTTCATTTTCCTCTCCACACAAACCAGCCTTCAGAAATCATTGGGCTCTCCACTACAGACTGTTCCATTCATTCACTGCGATTCTGCAATTCATCTGACTCTCCGCTCCAGGCAGGTTTTCATTACAGCACTGGTGAATGACCAAGTAATCCAATGCTGGTTTTCAGCCGCCTTTTCACACTCGCAGTGTGCTGTTCAATTGTCTATCCACTCAAACCTGGTCAGCCTTTCATTTTCTTTTCCACAATATCAGACTTCAGAAATCATTGGAATCGCCAGTACAGAATGTTCCATTCATTCACTGCCAATCTGGAATTCATCTGAATCTGCACTCCAGGTAGGCTTTCATTACACCACTTATGAATGTCCAAGTAACACAATGCTGGTTTTCAGCGGTCTGTTCACACTCTAAGCCCTGCTTTTTACTGGGTATCCACACAACTGTGGTCAGCTCTTCATTTTCATGTCCAAACAATCCAGACTTGAGAAATCATTGCAATCTCCAGTACAGAATGTTCCATTCATTCACTGCGAATCTGGAATTCAACTGAATCTCCACTACCTGCAGATTTATCTTACACCACTTGTGAATGTCCAAGTAAAACAATGCTGGTTTTCAGAGGCCTGTTCATGTTCGCAGTCGTGCTGTTCAATTGGCTATCCACTCAACCTGTTTTGCTCCTCATTTTCCTGTGCACACAACCCAGCCTTCAGAAATCATTGTAATCTCCACTACAGGATGTTCCATTCATTCACTGGGAATCTGGAATTCATCTGAATCTGCACTCCACGCAGGCTTTCGTTACACCACTGCTGAAAGTCGAAGTAATGCAATACTGGTTTTCAGTGGTCTGTTCACATTCGAAGCCGAGGCTTTTTACAGGCTATCCACTCAACACTGGTCAGCTCTTCATTTTCGTGTCCCCACAATCCAGATTTCAGAAATCATTGCAATCTCCACTACAGAATGTTCCATTCATTCACTGCGAGTCTGGAGTTTATCTGATTCTCCACTCCCGCCTGGTTAACATTACACCACTTGTGAATGTCCAAGTAAGCCAATGCTGGTTTTCAGAGGCCTGTTCATACTCGCAGCCGTGCTGTTTAATTGACAATTCACTCCACCCTGTTCAGCTCTTCATTGCCCCACCACACTACCAGCCTTCAGAAATCTTTGTTATCTCCACTACAGAATGTTCCATTCATTCACTGCGAATCTGGAATTCATCTGACTCTCAACTCCACGCAGGTTTTCATTACACCACTGTTGAATGTCCAAGTAACCCAATGCTGGTTTTCAGCGGCCTGTTCATATTCGCAGCCCTGCTGTTTACTTGGCTATCGATTCAAGCCTGGTCAGCTCTTCATTTTCCTGTCCACACAACACAGGCTTCAGAAATCATTGGAATCTCCTCTACAGAATGTTCCATTCATTCACTGCGAATGTGGAATTCAACTGACTCTCCACTCCATGCAGGTTTTCCTTACACCACTGATGAATGTCCAAGTAACCCAATGCTGGTTTTCAGCTGCATGTTCACACTCGCAGCCATGCTATACAATTGGCTTTCCACTAAATCCTGATTAGTTCTTGATTTTCCTTCCACACGACCCAGCCTTCAGAAATCGTTGGAATCTCCACTAGAGAATGTTCCATTCATTCACTGCGAATCTGGAATTCCTCTGAACCTCCACTCCCGGCAGGTTTTCGTTACACCACTGTTGAATGTCCAAGTAACCCAATGTTTTAAGTGTTTTCTTCACAAGCGCAGTGGTGCTGTTCAATTGGCTATCCACTCAACCCTGGCCAGCTCTACATTTTCCTGTCCACACCACAGAGACTGGAGAAATCATTGTTATCTCCACTACAGAATGTTCCATTCATTCACAGCGAATCTGGAATTCATCTGAATCTCCACTCCCGGCAGGTTTTCGTGACACCACTGGTAAATATCCAAGTAAGCCAATGCTGGTTTTAAGTGGCCTGCTCATACTCTCAGCCGTGCTGTTCAATTTGCTATCCACTCAACCCTCTTCAGCTCCATTTTCCTGTCCACATAACCCAAACTTCAGAAACAATTGGTATCTCCTCCACAGAATGTTCCATTCATTGACGGCAAATCTGAAATTCATCTAATTCTCAACTCCCGTCAGGTTTTCGTTACACCACTTGTGAATGTCCAATTAAGCCAAAGCTGGTTTTCAGTGGCCTGTTCTTACTACGAGACGTGCTGTTCATTTGGCTATCCATTCCACCCTGTTCAGCTCTACATTTTCGTGTCCACAAAACCCAGCCTTCAGAAATCATTGGAATCACCACTAGAGAATGTTCCATTCATTCACTGCGAATCTGGAATTCATCTGAATCTCCACTCCCGGCAGGTTTTCATTGCACCACTGCTGAATGTTCAAGTAACGCAATGATGGTTTTCAGCGGTCTATTCACACTCGAACCCGTGCTGTTCACGGTCTAGCGACTCAACACTGGTGAGTTCTTCTTTTTCCAGTTCAGACAATACAAACCTCAGAAACCATTGCAATCTACACTACAGAATGTTTCATTCATTCAGGCGAATCTTGAATTCATCTTGTTCTCCACTCCCAGCAGGTTTTCGTTTCACCACTGGTGAATGTCCAAGCAACCCAAGGCTGGTTTCAGCTGCGTGTTAACACTCGCAGCCGTGCTGTTCAATTGGCTATCCAGTGAACGCTGGTTAGCTCTTGATTTTCCTTCCACACACCGAGCCTTCAGAAATCATTCTTATCTCCACTTCAGAATGTTCCATTCGTTCCCTGCGAATCTGGAATTCCTCTGACTCTCCACACCAGGCAGATTTTCCTAACAACACTGGTGAATGACCAGGTAATCCAATGCTGGTTTTCAGCGGCTGTTCACACTCACAGCCTTGCTGTTCAATTGGCAATCCAGTCAAACCTAGTCAGCTCTTCATTTTCCTGTCCACACAACCCAGCGTTCAGAAATCATTGGAAACTCTACTACAGAAATTTCCATTCATTCACTGTGAATCTGGAAATACTCTGAATCTGCATTCCAGGAAGGCTTTCGTTACACCACTGATGAATGTCCAAGTAATGCATTGCTGCTTCTTAGTGGTCTGTTCACACTCGAAACCGTGCTGTTCATTGGCTATCCACTCAATATCGGTCAGCTCTTCAATATCCTGTCCAGACTATCCAGATTCCTAAATGTTGGCAATCACCACTACAGAATGTTCCATTCAATCACGCGAATCTGGAATTCATCAGAGTCTCCACTCCTGGAAGGTTTTCGTGACACCACTGGTAAATGTCCAAGGAAGACAATGCTGGTTTTAAGCCGCCTGCTAACACACTCAGCCGTGCTGTTCAATTTGCTATCCACCCAACCCTATTCAGCTCTACATTTTCCTGTCCTCATAACCCAACCTTCAGAAATAATTGGTATCTCCTCCACAGAATGTTCCGTTCATTCACTGCGAATCTTAAATTCATCTGACTCTCAACTCCCGGCGGGTTATCGTTACACCACTTGTGAATGTCCAAGTAAGCCAATGCTGGTTTTCAGTGGCCTGTTCATACTAAGAGACGTGCTGTTCATTTGGCTATCCACTCCACCCTGTTCAGCTCTACATTCTCGTGTCCACAAAACCCAGCCTTCAGAAATCATTGGAATCACCACTAGAGAATGTTCCATTCATTCACTGCGAATCTGGAATTCCTCTGAACCTCCACTCCTGGCAGGTTTTCGTTACGCCACTGGTGAATGTCCAAGTAACTCAATACTGGTTTTCAGAGGCATGTTCAACTCGCAGAAGTGCTGTTCAATGGGCTATCCACTCAATATTGGTCAGCTCTTCATTTTCCTCTCCACACAAACCAGCCTTCAGAAATCATTGGGCTCTCCACTACAGACTGTTCCATTCATTCACTGCGATTCTGCAATTCATCTGACTCTCCGCTCCAGGCAGGTTTTCATTACAGCACTGGTGAATGACCAAGTAATCCAATGCTGGTTTTCAGCCGCCTTTTCACACTCGCAGTGTGCTGTTCAATTGTCTATCCACTCAAACCTGGTCAGCCTTTCATTTTCTTTTCCACAATATCAGACTTCAGAAATCATTGGAATCGCCAGTACAGAATGTTCCATTCATTCACTGCCAATCTGGAATTCATCTGAATCTGCACTCCAGGTAGGCTTTCATTACACCACTTATGAATGTCCAAGTAACACAATGCTGGTTTTCAGCGGTCTGTTCACACTCTAAGCCCTGCTTTTTACTGGGTATCCACACAACTGTGGTCAGCTCTTCATTTTCATGTCCAAACAATCCAGACTTGAGAAATCATTGCAATCTCCAGTACAGAATGTTCCATTCATTCACTGCGAATCTGGAATTCAACTGAATCTCCACTACCTGCAGATTTATCTTACACCACTTGTGAATGTCCAAGTAAAACAATGCTGGTTTTCAGAGGCCTGTTCATGTTCGCAGTCGTGCTGTTCAATTGGCTATCCACTCAACCTGTTTTGCTCCTCATTTTCCTGTGCACACAACCCAGCCTTCAGAAATCATTGTAATCTCCACTACAGGATGTTCCATTCATTCACTGGGAATCTGGAATTCATCTGAATCTGCACTCCACGCAGGCTTTCGTTACACCACTGCTGAAAGTCGAAGTAATGCAATACTGGTTTTCAGTGGTCTGTTCACATTCGAAGCCGAGGCTTTTTACAGGCTATCCACTCAACACTGGTCAGCTCTTCATTTTCGTGTCCCCACAATCCAGATTTCAGAAATCATTGCAATCTCCACTACAGAATGTTCCATTCATTCACTGCGAGTCTGGAGTTTATCTGATTCTCCACTCCCGCCTGGTTAACATTACACCACTTGTGAATGTCCAAGTAAGCCAATGCTGGTTTTCAGAGGCCTGTTCATACTCGCAGCCGTGCTGTTTAATTGACAATTCACTCCACCCTGTTCAGCTCTTCATTGCCCCACCACACTACCAGCCTTCAGAAATCTTTGTTATCTCCACTACAGAATGTTCCATTCATTCACTGCGAATCTGGAATTCATCTGACTCTCAACTCCACGCAGGTTTTCATTACACCACTGTTGAATGTCCAAGTAACCCAATGCTGGTTTTCAGCGGCCTGTTCATATTCGCAGCCCTGCTGTTTACTTGGCTATCGATTCAAGCCTGGTCAGCTCTTCATTTTCCTGTCCACACAACACAGGCTTCAGAAATCATTGGAATCTCCTCTACAGAATGTTCCATTCATTCACTGCGAATGTGGAATTCAACTGACTCTCCACTCCATGCAGGTTTTCCTTACACCACTGATGAATGTCCAAGTAACCCAATGCTGGTTTTCAGCTGCATGTTCACACTCGCAGCCATGCTATACAATTGGCTTTCCACTAAATCCTGATTAGTTCTTGATTTTCCTTCCACACGACCCAGCCTTCAGAAATCGTTGGAATCTCCACTAGAGAATGTTCCATTCATTCACTGCGAATCTGGAATTCCTCTGAACCTCCACTCCCGGCAGGTTTTCGTTACACCACTGTTGAATGTCCAAGTAACCCAATGTTTTAAGTGTTTTCTTCACAAGCGCAGTGGTGCTGTTCAATTGGCTATCCACTCAACCCTGGCCAGCTCTACATTTTCCTGTCCACACCACAGAGACTGGAGAAATCATTGTTATCTCCACTACAGAATGTTCCATTCATTCACAGCGAATCTGGAATTCATCTGAATCTCCACTCCCGGCAGGTTTTCGTGACACCACTGGTAAATATCCAAGTAAGCCAATGCTGGTTTTAAGTGGCCTGCTCATACTCTCAGCCGTGCTGTTCAATTTGCTATCCACTCAACCCTCTTCAGCTCCATTTTCCTGTCCACATAACCCAAACTTCAGAAACAATTGGTATCTCCTCCACAGAATGTTCCATTCATTGACGGCAAATCTGAAATTCATCTAATTCTCAACTCCCGTCAGGTTTTCGTTACACCACTTGTGAATGTCCAATTAAGCCAAAGCTGGTTTTCAGTGGCCTGTTCTTACTACGAGACGTGCTGTTCATTTGGCTATCCATTCCACCCTGTTCAGCTCTACATTTTCGTGTCCACAAAACCCAGCCTTCAGAAATCATTGGAATCACCACTAGAGAATGTTCCATTCATTCACTGCGAATCTGGAATTCATCTGAATCTCCACTCCCGGCAGGTTTTCATTGCACCACTGCTGAATGTTCAAGTAACGCAATGATGGTTTTCAGCGGTCTATTCACACTCGAACCCGTGCTGTTCACGGTCTAGCGACTCAACACTGGTGAGTTCTTCTTTTTCCAGTTCAGACAATACAAACCTCAGAAACCATTGCAATCTACACTACAGAATGTTTCATTCATTCAGGCGAATCTTGAATTCATCTTGTTCTCCACTCCCAGCAGGTTTTCGTTTCACCACTGGTGAATGTCCAAGCAACCCAAGGCTGGTTTCAGCTGCGTGTTAACACTCGCAGCCGTGCTGTTCAATTGGCTATCCAGTGAACGCTGGTTAGCTCTTGATTTTCCTTCCACACACCGAGCCTTCAGAAATCATTCTTATCTCCACTTCAGAATGTTCCATTCGTTCCCTGCGAATCTGGAATTCCTCTGACTCTCCACACCAGGCAGATTTTCCTAACAACACTGGTGAATGACCAGGTAATCCAATGCTGGTTTTCAGCGGCTGTTCACACTCACAGCCTTGCTGTTCAATTGGCAATCCAGTCAAACCTAGTCAGCTCTTCATTTTCCTGTCCACACAACCCAGCGTTCAGAAATCATTGGAATCTCTACTACAGAAATTTCCATTCATTCACTGTGAATCTGGAAATACTCTGAATCTGCATTCCAGGAAGGCTTTCGTTACACCACTGATGAATGTCCAAGTAATGCAATGCTGCTTCTTAGTGGTCTGTTCACACTCGAAACCGTGCTGTTCATTGGCTATCCACTCAATATCGGTCAGCTCTTCAATATCCTGTCCAGACTATCCAGATTCCTAAATGTTGGCAATCACCACTACAGAATGTTCCATTCAATCACGCGAATCTGGAATTCATCAGAGTCTCCACTCCTGGAAGGTTTTCGTGACACCACTGGTAAATGTCCAAGGAAGACAATGCTGGTTTTAAGCCGCCTGCTAACACACTCAGCCGTGCTGTTCAATTTGCTATCCACCCAACCCTATTCAGCTCTACATTTTCCTGTCCTCATAACCCAACCTTCAGAAATAATTGGTATCTCCTCCACAGAATGTTCCGTTCATTCACTGCGAATCTTAAATTCATCTGACTCTCAACTCCCGTCAGGTTTTCGTTACACCACTTGTGAATGTCCAATTAAGCCAAAGCTGGTTTTCAGTGGCCTGTTCTTACTACGAGACGTGCTGTTCATTTGGCTATCCATTCCACCCTGTTCAGCTCTACATTTTCGTGTCCACAAAACCCAGCCTTCAGAAATCATTGGAATCACCACTAGAGAATGTTCCATTCATTCACTGCGAATCTGGAATTCATCTGAATCTCCACTCCCGGCAGGTTTTCATTGCACCACTGCTGAATGTTCAAGTAACGCAATGATGGTTTTCAGCGGTCTATTCACACTCGAACCCGTGCTGTTCACGGTCTAGCGACTCAACACTGGTGAGTTCTTCTTTTTCCAGTTCAGACAATACAAACCTCAGAAACCATTGCAATCTACACTACAGAATGTTTCATTCATTCAGGCGAATCTTGAATTCATCTTGTTCTCCACTCCCAGCAGGTTTTCGTTTCACCACTGGTGAATGTCCAAGCAACCCAAGGCTGGTTTCAGCTGCGTGTTAACACTCGCAGCCGTGCTGTTCAATTGGCTATCCAGTGAACGCTGGTTAGCTCTTGATTTTCCTTCCACACACCGAGCCTTCAGAAATCATTCTTATCTCCACTTCAGAATGTTCCATTCGTTCCCTGCGAATCTGGAATTCCTCTGACTCTCCACACCAGGCAGATTTTCCTAACAACACTGGTGAATGACCAGGTAATCCAATGCTGGTTTTCAGCGGCTGTTCACACTCACAGCCTTGCTGTTCAATTGGCAATCCAGTCAAACCTAGTCAGCTCTTCATTTTCCTGTCCACACAACCCAGCGTTCAGAAATCATTGGAATCTCTACTACAGAAATTTCCATTCATTCACTGTGAATCTGGAAATACTCTGAATCTGCATTCCAGGAAGGCTTTCGTTACACCACTGATGAATGTCCAAGTAATGCAATGCTGCTTCTTAGTGGTCTGTTCACACTCGAAACCGTGCTCTTCATTGGCTATCCACTCAATATCGGTCAGCTCTTCAATATCCTGTCCAGACTATCCAGATTCCTAAATGTTGGCAATCACCACTACAGAATGTTCCATTCAATCACGGGAATCTGGAATTCATCAGAGTCTCCACTCCTGGAAGGTTTTCGTGACACCACTGGTAAATGTCCAAGGAAGACAATGCTGGTTTTAAGCCGCCTGCTAACACACTCAGCCGTGCTGTTCAATTTGCTATCCACCCAACCCTATTCAGCTCTACATTTTCCTGTCCTCATAACCCAACCTTCAGAAATAATTGGTATCTCCTCCACAGAATGTTCCGTTCATTCACTGCGAATCTTAAATTCATCTGACTCTCAACTCCCGGCGGGTTATCGTTACACCACTTGTGAATGTCCAAGTAAGCCAATGCTGGTTTTCAGTGGCCTGTTCATACTAAGAGACGTGCTGTTCATTTGGCTATCCACTCCACCCTGTTCAGCTCTACATTTTCGTGTCCACAAAACCCAGCCTTCAGAAATCATTGGAATCACCACTAGAGAATGTTCCATTCATTCACTGCGAATCTGGAATTCCTCTGAACCTCCACTCCTGGCAGGTTTTCGTTACGCCACTGGTGAATGTCCAAGTAACTCAATCCTGGTTTTCAGAGGCATGTTCAACTCGCAGAAGTGCTGTTCAATGGGCTATCCACTCAATATTGGTCAGCTCTTCATTTTCCTCTCCACACAAACCAGCCTTCAGAAATCATTGGGCTCTCCACTACAGACTGTTCCATTCATTCACTGCGATTCTGCAATTCATCTGACTCTCCGCTCCAGGCAGGTTTTCATTACAGCACTGGTGAATGACCAAGTAATCCAATGCTGGTTTTCAGCCGCCTTTTCACACTCGCAGTGTGCTGTTCAATTGTCTATCCACTCAAACCTGGTCAGCCTTTCATTTTCTTTTCCACAATATCAGACTTCAGAAATCATTGGAATCGCCAGTACAGAATGTTCCATTCATTCACTGCCAATCTGGAATTCATCTGAATCTGCACTCCAGGTAGGCTTTCATTACACCACTTATGAATGTCCAAGTAACACAATGCTGGTTTTCAGCGGTCTGTTCACACTCTAAGCCCTGCTTTTTACTGGGTATCCACACAACTGTGGTCAGCTCTTCATTTTCATGTCCAAACAATCCAGACTTGAGAAATCATTGCAATCTCCAGTACAGAATGTTCCATTCATTCACTGCGAATCTGGAATTCAACTGAATCTCCACTACCTGCAGATTTATCTTACACCAATTGTGAATGTCCAAGTAAAACAATGCTGGTTTTCAGAGGCCTGTTCATGTTCGCAGTCGTGCTGTTCAATTGGCTATCCACTCAACCTGTTTTGCTCCTCATTTTCCTGTGCACACAACCCAGCCTTCAGAAATCATTGTAATCTCCACTACAGGATGTTCCATTCATTCACTGGGAATCTGGAATTCATCTGAATCTGCACTCCACGCAGGCTTTCGTTACACCACTGCTGAAAGTCGAAGTAATGCAATACTGGTTTTCAGTGGTCTGTTCACATTCGAAGCCGAGGCTTTTTACAGGCTATCCACTCAACACTGGTCAGCTCTTCATTTTCGTGTCCCCACAATCCAGATTTCAGAAATCATTGCAATCTCCACTACAGAATGTTCCATTCATTCACTGCGAGTCTGGAGTTTATCTGATTCTCCACTCCCGCCTGGTTAACATTACACCACTTGTGAATGTCCAAGTAAGCCAATGCTGGTTTTCAGAGGCCTGTTCATACTCGCAGCCGTGCTGTTTAATTGACAATTCACTCCACCCTGTTCAGCTCTTCATTGTCCCACCACACTACCAGCCTTCAGAAATCTTTGTTATCTCCACTACAGAATGTTCCATTCATTCACTGCGAATCTGGAATTCATCTGACTCTCAACTCCACGCAGGTTTTCATTACACCACTGTTGAATGTCCAAGTAACCCAATGCTGGTTTTCAGCGGCCTGTTCATATTCGCAGCCCTGCTGTTTACTTGGCTATCGATTCAAGCCTGGTCAGCTCTTCATTTTCCTGTCCACACAACACAGGCTTCAGAAATCATTGGAATCTCCTCTACAGAATGTTCCATTCATTCACTGCGAATGTGGAATTCAACTGACTCTCCACTCCATGCAGGTTTTCCTTACACCACTGATGAATGTCCAAGTAACCCAATGCTGGTTTTCAGCTGCATGTTCACACTCGCAGCCATGCTATACAATTGGCTTTCCACTAAATCCTGATTAGTTCTTGATTTTCCTTCCACACGACCCAGCCTTCAGAAATCGTTGGAATCTCCACTAGAGAATGTTCCATTCATTCACTGCGAATCTGGAATTCCTCTGAACCTCCACTCCCGGCAGGTTTTCGTTACACCACTGCTGAATGTCCAAGTAACCCAATGTTTTAAGTGTTTTCTTCACAAGCGCAGTGGTGCTGTTCAATTGGCTATCCACTCAACCCTGGCCAGCTCTACATTTTCCTGTCCACACCACAGAGACTGGAGAAATCATTGTTATCTCCACTACAGAATGTTCCATTCATTCACAGCGAATCTGGAATTCATCTGAATCTCCACTCCCGGCAGGTTTTCGTGACACCACTGGTAAATATCCAAGTAAGCCAATGCTGGTTTTAAGTGGCCTGCTCATACTCTCAGCCGTGCTGTTCAATTTGCTATCCACTCAACCCTCTTCAGCTCCATTTTCCTGTCCACATAACCCAAACTTCAGAAACAATTGGTATCTCCTCCACAGAATGTTCCATTCATTGACGGCAAATCTGAAATTCATCTAATTCTCAACTCCCGTCAGGTTTTCGTTACACCACTTGTGAATGTCCAATTAAGCCAAAGCTGGTTTTCAGTGGCCTGTTCTTACTACGAGACGTGCTGTTCATTTGGCTATCCATTCCACCCTGTTCAGCTCTACATTTTCGTGTCCACAAAACCCAGCCTTCAGAAATCATTGGAATCACCACTAGAGAATGTTCCATTCATTCACTGCGAATCTGGAATTCATCTGAATCTCCACTCCCGGCAGGTTTTCATTGCACCACTGCTGAATGTTCAAGTAACGCAATGATGGTTTTCAGCGGTCTATTCACACTCGAACCCGTGCTGTTCACGGTCTAGCGACTCAACACTGGTGAGTTCTTCTTTTTCCAGTTCAGACAATACAAACCTCAGAAACCATTGCAATCTACACTACAGAATGTTTCATTCATTCAGGCGAATCTTGAATTCATCTTGTTCTCCACTCCCAGCAGGTTTTCGTTTCACCACTGGTGAATGTCCAAGCAACCCAAGGCTGGTTTCAGCTGCGTGTTAACACTCGCAGCCGTGCTGTTCAATTGGCTATCCAGTGAACGCTGGTTAGCTCTTGATTTTCCTTCCACACACCGAGCCTTCAGAAATCATTCTTATCTCCACTTCAGAATGTTCCATTCGTTCCCTGCGAATCTGGAATTCCTCTGACTCTCCACACCAGGCAGATTTTCCTAACAACACTGGTGAATGACCAGGTAATCCAATGCTGGTTTTCAGCGGCTGTTCACACTCACAGCCTTGCTGTTCAATTGGCAATCCAGTCAAACCTAGTCAGCTCTTCATTTTCCTGTCCACACAACCCAGCGTTCAGAAATCATTGGAATCTCTACTACAGAAATTTCCATTCATTCACTGTGAATCTGGAAATACTCTGAATCTGCATTCCAGGAAGGCTTTCGTTACACCACTGATGAATGTCCAAGTAATGCAATGCTGCTTCTTAGTGGTCTGTTCACACTCGAAACCGTGCTGTTCATTGGCTATCCACTCAATATCGGTCAGCTCTTCAATATCCTGTCCAGACTATCCAGATTCCTAAATGTTGGCAATCACCACTACAGAATGTTCCATTCAATCACGCGAATCTGGAATTCATCAGAGTCTCCACTCCTGGAAGGTTTTCGTGACACCACTGGTAAATGTCCAAGGAAGACAATGCTGGTTTTAAGCCGCCTGCTAACACACTCAGCCGTGCTGTTCAATTTGCTATACACCCAACCCTATTCAGCTCTACATTTTCCTGTCCTCATAACCCAACCTTCAGAAATAATTGGTATCTCCTCCACAGAATGTTCCGTTCATTCACTGCGAATCTTAAATTCATCTGACTCTCAACTCCCGGCGGGTTATCGTTACACCACTTGTGAATGTCCAAGTAAGCCAATGCTGGTTTTCAGTGGCCTGTTCATACTAAGAGACGTGCTGTTCATTTGGCTATCCACTCCACCCTGTTCAGCTCTACATTCTCGTGTCCACAAAACCCAGCCTTCAGAAATCATTGGAATCACCACTAGAGAATGTTCCATTCATTCACTGCGAATCTGGAATTCCTCTGAACCTCCACTCCTGGCAGGTTTTCGTTACGCCACTGGTGAATGTCCAAGTAACTCAATACTGGTTTTCAGAGGCATGTTCAACTCGCAGAAGTGCTGTTCAATGGGCTATCCACTCAATATTGGTCAGCTCTTCATTTTCCTCTCCACACAAACCAGCCTTCAGAAATCATTGGGCTCTCCACTACAGACTGTTCCATTCATTCACTGCGATTCTGCAATTCATCTGACTCTCCGCTCCAGGCAGGTTTTCATTACAGCACTGGTGAATGACCAAGTAATCCAATGCTGGTTTTCAGCCGCCTTTTCACACTCGCAGTGTGCTGTTCAATTGTCTATCCACTCAAACCTGGTCAGCCTTTCATTTTCTTTTCCACAATATCAGACTTCAGAAATCATTGGAATCGCCAGTACAGAATGTTCCATTCATTCACTGCCAATCTGGAATTCATCTGAATCTGCACTCCAGGTAGGCTTTCATTACACCACTTATGAATGTCCAAGTAACACAATGCTGGTTTTCAGCGGTCTGTTCACACTCTAAGCCCTGCTTTTTACTGGGTATCCACACAACTGTGGTCAGCTCTTCATTTTCATGTCCAAACAATCCAGACTTGAGAAATCATTGCAATCTCCAGTACAGAATGTTCCATTCATTCACTGCGAATCTGGAATTCAACTGAATCTCCACTACCTGCAGATTTATCTTACACCACTTGTGAATGTCCAAGTAAAACAATGCTGGTTTTCAGAGGCCTGTTCATGTTCGCAGTCGTGCTGTTCAATTGGCTATCCACTCAACCTGTTTTGCTCCTCATTTTCCTGTGCACACAACCCAGCCTTCAGAAATCATTGTAATCTCCACTACAGGATGTTCCATTCATTCACTGGGAATCTGGAATTCATCTGAATCTGCACTCCACGCAGGCTTTCGTTACACCACTGCTGAAAGTCGAAGTAATGCAATACTGGTTTTCAGTGGTCTGTTCACATTCGAAGCCGAGGCTTTTTACAGGCTATCCACTCAACACTGGTCAGCTCTTCATTTTCGTGTCCCCACAATCCAGATTTCAGAAATCATTGCAATCTCCACTACAGAATGTTCCATTCATTCACTGCGAGTCTGGAGTTTATCTGATTCTCCACTCCCGCCTGGTTAACATTACACCACTTGTGAATGTCCAAGTAAGCCAATGCTGGTTTTCAGAGGCCTGTTCATACTCGCAGCCGTGCTGTTTAATTGACAATTCACTCCACCCTGTTCAGCTCTTCATTGTCCCACCACACTACCAGCCTTCAGAAATCTTTGTTATCTCCACTACAGAATGTTCCATTCATTCACTGCGAATCTGGAATTCATCTGACTCTCAACTCCACGCAGGTTTTCATTACACCACTGTTGAATGTCCAAGTAACCCAATGCTGGTTTTCAGCGGCCTGTTCATATTCGCAGCCCTGCTGTTTACTTGGCTATCGATTCAAGCCTGGTCAGCTCTTCATTTTCCTGTCCACACAACACAGGCTTCAGAAATCATTGGAATCTCCTCTACAGAATGTTCCATTCATTCACTGCGAATGTGGAATTCAACTGACTCTCCACTCCATGCAGGTTTTCCTTACACCACTGATGAATGTCCAAGTAACCCAATGCTGGTTTTCAGCTGCATGTTCACACTCGCAGCCATGCTATACAATTGGCTTTCCACTAAATCCTGATTAGTTCTTGATTTTCCTTCCACACGACCCAGCCTTCAGAAATCGTTGGAATCTCCACTAGAGAATGTTCCATTCATTCACTGCGAATCTGGAATTCCTCTGAACCTCCACTCCCGGCAGGTTTTCGTTACACCACTGCTGAATGTCCAAGTAACCCAATGTTTTAAGTGTTTTCTTCACAAGCGCAGTGGTGCTGTTCAATTGGCTATCCACTCAACCCTGGCCAGCTCTACATTTTCCTGTCCACACCACAGAGACTGGAGAAATCATTGTTATCTCCACTACAGAATGTTCCATTCATTCACAGCGAATCTGGAATTCATCTGAATCTCCACTCCCGGCAGGTTTTCGTGACACCACTGGTAAATATCCAAGTAAGCCAATGCTGGTTTTAAGTGGCCTGCTCATACTCTCAGCCGTGCTGTTCAATTTGCTATCCACTCAACCCTCTTCAGCTCCATTTTCCTGTCCACATAACCCAAACTTCAGAAACAATTGGTATCTCCTCCACAGAATGTTCCATTCATTGACGGCAAATCTGAAATTCATCTAATTCTCAACTCCCGTCAGGTTTTCGTTACACCACTTGTGAATGTCCAATTAAGCCAAAGCTGGTTTTCAGTGGCCTGTTCTTACTACGAGACGTGCTGTTCATTTGGCTATCCATTCCACCCTGTTCAGCTCTACATTTTCGTGTCCACAAAACCCAGCCTTCAGAAATCATTGGAATCACCACTAGAGAATGTTCCATTCATTCACTGCGAATCTGGAATTCATCTGAATCTCCACTCCCGGCAGGTTTTCATTGCACCACTGCTGAATGTTCAAGTAACGCAATGATGGTTTTCAGCGGTCTATTCACACTCGAACCCGTGCTGTTCACGGTCTAGCGACTCAACACTGGTGAGTTCTTCTTTTTCCAGTTCAGACAATACAAACCTCAGAAACCATTGCAATCTACACTACAGAATGTTTCATTCATTCAGGCGAATCTTGAATTCATCTTGTTCTCCACTCCCAGCAGGTTTTCGTTTCACCACTGGTGAATGTCCAAGCAACCCAAGGCTGGTTTCAGCTGCGTGTTAACACTCGCAGCCGTGCTGTTCAATTGGCTATCCAGTGAACGCTGGTTAGCTCTTGATTTTCCTTCCACACACCGAGCCTTCAGAAATCATTCTTATCTCCACTTCAGAATGTTCCATTCGTTCCCTGCGAATCTGGAATTCCTCTGACTCTCCACACCAGGCAGATTTTCCTAACAACACTGGTGAATGACCAGGAAATCCAAAGCTGGTTTTCAGCGGCTGTTCACACTCACAGCCTTGCTGTTCAATTGGCAATCCAGTCAAACCTAGTCAGCTCTTCATTTTCCTGTCCACACAACCCAGCGTTCAGAAATCATTGGAATCTCTACTACAGAAATTTCCATTCATTCACTGTGAATCTGGAAATACTCTGAATCTGCATTCCAGGAAGGCTTTCGTTACACCACTGATGAATGTCCAAGTAATGCAATGCTGCTTCTTAGTGGTCTGTTCACACTCGAAACCGTGCTGTTCATTGGCTATCCACTCAATATCGGTCAGCTCTTCAATATCCTGTCCAGACTATCCAGATTCCTAAATGTTGGCAATCACCACTACAGAATGTTCCATTCAATCACGCGAATCTGGAATTCATCAGAGTCTCCACTCCTGGAAGGTTTTCGTGACACCACTGGTAAATGTCCAAGGAAGACAATGCTGGTTTTAAGCCGCCTGCTAACACACTCAGCCGTGCTGTTCAATTTGCTATACACCCAACCCTATTCAGCTCTACATTTTCCTGTCCTCATAACCCAACCTTCAGAAATAATTGGTATCTCCTCCACAGAATGTTCCGTTCATTCACTGCGAATCTTAAATTCATCTGACTCTCAACTCCCGGCGGGTTATCGTTACACCACTTGTGAATGTCCAAGTAAGCCAATGCTGGTTTTCAGTGGCCTGTTCATACTAAGAGACGTGCTGTTCATTTGGCTATCCACTCCACCCTGTTCAGCTCTACATTCTCGTGTCCACAAAACCCAGCCTTCAGAAATCATTGGAATCACCACTAGAGAATGTTCCATTCATTCACTGCGAATCTGGAATTCCTCTGAACCTCCACTCCTGGCAGGTTTTCGTTACGCCACTGGTGAATGTCCAAGTAACTCAATACTGGTTTTCAGAGGCATGTTCAACTCGCAGAAGTGCTGTTCAATGGGCTATCCACTCAATATTGGTCAGCTCTTCATTTTCCTCTCCACACAAACCAGCCTTCAGAAATCATTGGGCTCTCCACTACAGACTGTTCCATTCATTCACTGCGATTCTGCAATTCATCTGACTCTCCGCTCCAGGCAGGTTTTCATTACAGCACTGGTGAATGACCAAGTAATCCAATGCTGGTTTTCAGCCGCCTTTTCACACTCGCAGTGTGCTGTTCAATTGTCTATCCACTCAAACCTGGTCAGCCTTTCATTTTCTTTTCCACAATATCAGACTTCAGAAATCATTGGAATCGCCAGTACAGAATGTTCCATTCATTCACTGCCAATCTGGAATTCATCTGAATCTGCACTCCAGGTAGGCTTTCATTACACCACTTATGAATGTCCAAGTAACACAATGCTGGTTTTCAGCGGTCTGTTCACACTCTAAGCCCTGCTTTTTACTGGGTATCCACACAACTGTGGTCAGCTCTTCATTTTCATGTCCAAACAATCCAGACTTGAGAAATCATTGCAATCTCCAGTACAGAATGTTCCATTCATTCACTGCGAATCTGGAATTCAACTGAATCTCCACTACCTGCAGATTTATCTTACACCACTTGTGAATGTCCAAGTAAAACAATGCTGGTTTTCAGAGGCCTGTTCATGTTCGCAGTCGTGCTGTTCAATTGGCTATCCACTCAACCTGTTTTGCTCCTCATTTTCCTGTGCACACAACCCAGCCTTCAGAAATCATTGTAATCTCCACTACAGGATGTTCCATTCATTCACTGGGAATCTGGAATTCATCTGAATCTGCACTCCACGCAGGCTTTCGTTACACCACTGCTGAAAGTCGAAGTAATGCAATACTGGTTTTCAGTGGTCTGTTCACATTCGAAGCCGAGGCTTTTTACAGGCTATCCACTCAACACTGGTCAGCTCTTCATTTTCGTGTCCCCACAATCCAGATTTCAGAAATCATTGCAATCTCCACTACAGAATGTTCCATTCATTCACTGCGAGTCTGGAGTTTATCTGATTCTCCACTCCCGCCTGGTTAACATTACACCACTTGTGAATGTCCAAGTAAGCCAATGCTGGTTTTCAGAGGCCTGTTCATACTCGCAGCCGTGCTGTTTAATTGACAATTCACTCCACCCTGTTCAGCTCTTCATTGTCCCACCACACTACCAGCCTTCAGAAATCTTTGTTATCTCCACTACAGAATGTTCCATTCATTCACTGCGAATCTGGAATTCATCTGACTCTCAACTCCACGCAGGTTTTCATTACACCACTGTTGAATGTCCAAGTAACCCAATGCTGGTTTTCAGCGGCCTGTTCATATTCGCAGCCCTGCTGTTTACTTGGCTATCGATTCAAGCCTGGTCAGCTCTTCATTTTCCTGTCCACACAACACAGGCTTCAGAAATCATTGGAATCTCCTCTACAGAATGTTCCATTCATTCACTGCGAATGTGGAATTCAACTGACTCTCCACTCCATGCAGGTTTTCCTTACACCACTGATGAATGTCCAAGTAACCCAATGCTGGTTTTCAGCTGCATGTTCACACTCGCAGCCATGCTATACAATTGGCTTTCCACTAAATCCTGATTAGTTCTTGATTTTCCTTCCACACGACCCAGCCTTCAGAAATCGTTGGAATCTCCACTAGAGAATGTTCCATTCATTCACTGCGAATCTGGAATTCCTCTGAACCTCCACTCCCGGCAGGTTTTCGTTACACCACTGTTGAATGTCCAAGTAACCCAATGTTTTAAGTGTTTTCTTCACAAGCGCAGTGGTGCTGTTCAATTGGCTATCCACTCAACCCTGGCCAGCTCTACATTTTCCTGTCCACACCACAGAGACTGGAGAAATCATTGTTATCTCCACTACAGAATGTTCCATTCATTCACAGCGAATCTGGAATTCATCTGAATCTCCACTCCCGGCAGGTTTTCGTGACACCACTGGTAAATATCCAAGTAAGCCAATGCTGGTTTTAAGTGGCCTGCTCATACTCTCAGCCGTGCTGTTCAATTTGCTATCCACTCAACCCTCTTCAGCTCCATTTTCCTGTCCACATAACCCAAACTTCAGAAACAATTGGTATCTCCTCCACAGAATGTTCCATTCATTGACGGCAAATCTGAAATTCATCTAATTCTCAACTCCTGTCAGGTTTTCGTTACACCACTTGTGAATGTCCAATTAAGCCAAAGCTGGTTTTCAGTGGCCTGTTCTTACTACGAGACGTGCTGTTCATTTGGCTATCCATTCCACCCTGTTCAGCTCTACATTTTCGTGTCCACAAAACCCAGCCTTCAGAAATCATTGGAATCACCACTAGAGAATGTTCCATTCATTCACTGCGAATCTGGAATTCATCTGAATCTCCACTCCCGGCAGGTTTTCATTGCACCACTGCTGAATGTTCAAGTAACGCAATGATGGTTTTCAGCGGTCTATTCACACTCGAACCCGTGCTGTTCACGGTCTAGCGACTCAACACTGGTGAGTTCTTCTTTTTCCAGTTCAGACAATACAAACCTCAGAAACCATTGCAATCTACACTACAGAATGTTTCATTCATTCAGGCGAATCTTGAATTCATCTTGTTCTCCACTCCCAGCAGGTTTTCGTTTCACCACTGGTGAATGTCCAAGCAACCCAAGGCTGGTTTCAGCTGCGTGTTAACACTCGCAGCCGTGCTGTTCAATTGGCTATCCAGTGAACGCTGGTTAGCTCTTGATTTTCCTTCCACACACCGAGCCTTCAGAAATCATTCTTATCTCCACTTCAGAATGTTCCATTCGTTCCCTGCGAATCTGGAATTCCTCTGACTCTCCACACCAGGCAGATTTTCCTAACAACACTGGTGAATGACCAGGTAATCCAATGCTGGTTTTCAGCGGCTGTTCACACTCACAGCCTTGCTGTTCAATTGGCAATCCAGTCAAACCTAGTCAGCTCTTCATTTTCCTGTCCACACAACCCAGCGTTCAGAAATCATTGGAATCTCTACTACAGAAATTTCCATTCATTCACTGTGAATCTGGAAATACTCTGAATCTGCATTCCAGGAAGGCTTTCGTTACACCACTGATGAATGTCCAAGTAATGCAATGCTGCTTCTTAGTGGTCTGTTCACACTCGAAACCGTGCTGTTCATTGGCTATCCACTCAATATCGGTCAGCTCTTCAATATCCTGTCCAGACTATCCAGATTCCTAAATGTTGGCAATCACCACTACAGAATGTTCCATTCAATCACGCGAATCTGGAATTCATCAGAGTCTCCACTCCTGGAAGGTTTTCGTGACACCACTGGTAAATGTCCAAGGAAGACAATGCTGGTTTTAAGCCGCCTGCTAACACACTCAGCCGTGCTGTTCAATTTGCTATCCACCCAACCCTATTCAGCTCTACATTTTCCTGTCCTCATAACCCAACCTTCAGAAATAATTGGTATCTCCTCCACAGAATGTTCCGTTCATTCACTGCGAATCTTAAATTCATCTGACTCTCAACTCCCGGCGGGTTATCGTTACACCACTTGTGAATGTCCAAGTAAGCCAATGCTGGTTTACAGTGGCCTGTTCATACTAAGAGACGTGCTGTTCATTTGGCTATCCACTCCACCCTGTTCAGCTCTACATTCTCGTGTCCACAAAACCCAGCCTTCAGAAATCATTGGAATCACCACTAGAGAATGTTCCATTCATTCACTGCGAATCTGGAATTCCTCTGAACCTCCACTCCTGGCAGGTTTTCGTTACGCCACTGGTGAATGTCCAAGTAACTCAATACTGGTTTTCAGAGGCATGTTCAACTCGCAGAAGTGCTGTTCAATGGGCTATCCACTCAATATTGGTCAGCTCTTCATTTTCCTCTCCACACAAACCAGCCTTCAGAAATCATTGGGCTATCCACTACAGACTGTTCCATTCATTCACTGCGATTCTGCAATTCATCTGACTCTCCGCTCCAGGCAGGTTTTCATTACAGCACTGGTGAATGACCAAGTAATCCAATGCTGGTTTTCAGCCGCCTTTTCACACTCGCAGTGTGCTGTTCAATTGTCTATCCACTCAAACCTGGTCAGCCTTTCATTTTCTTTTCCACAATATCAGACTTCAGAAATCATTGGAATCGCCAGTACAGAATGTTCCATTCATTCACTGCCAATCTGGAATTCATCTGAATCTGCACTCCAGGTAGGCTTTCATTACACCACTTATGAATGTCCAAGTAACACAATGCTGGTTTTCAGCGGTCTGTTCACACTCTAAGCCCTGCTTTTTACTGGGTATCCACACAACTGTGGTCAGCTCTTCATTTTCATGTCCAAACAATCCAGACTTGAGAAATCATTGCAATCTCCAGTACAGAATGTTCCATTCATTCACTGCGAATCTGGAATTCAACTGAATCTCCACTACCTGCAGATTTATCTTACACCACTTGTGAATGTCCAAGTAAAACAATGCTGGTTTTCAGAGGCCTGTTCATGTTCGCAGTCGTGCTGTTCAATTGGCTATCCACTCAACCTGTTTTGCTCCTCATTTTCCTGTGCACACAACCCAGCCTTCAGAAATCATTGTAATCTCCACTACAGGATGTTCCATTCATTCACTGGGAATCTGGAATTCATCTGAATCTGCACTCCACGCAGGCTTTCGTTACACCACTGCTGAAAGTCGAAGTAATGCAATACTGGTTTTCAGTGGTCTGTTCACATTCGAAGCCGAGGCTTTTTACAGGCTATCCACTCAACACTGGTCAGCTCTTCATTTTCGTGTCCCCACAATCCAGATTTCAGAAATCATTGCAATCTCCACTACAGAATGTTCCATTCATTCACTGTGAGTCTGGAGTTTATCTGATTCTCCACTCCCGCCTGGTTAACATTACACCACTTGTGAATGTCCAAGTAAGCCAATGCTGGTTTTCAGAGGCCTGTTCATACTCGCAGCCGTGCTGTTTAATTGACAATTCACTCCACCCTGTTCAGCTCTTCATTGTCCCACCACACTACCAGCCTTCAGAAATCTTTGTTATCTCCACTACAGAATGTTCCATTCATTCACTGCGAATCTGGAATTCATCTGACTCTCAACTCCACGCAGGTTTTCATTACACCACTGTTGAATGTCCAAGTAACCCAATGCTGGTTTTCAGCGGCCTGTTCATATTCGCAGCCCTGCTGTTTACTTGGCTATCGATTCAAGCCTGGTCAGCTCTTCATTTTCCTGTCCACACAACACAGGCTTCAGAAATCATTGGAATCTCCTCTACAGAATGTTCCATTCATTCACTGCGAATGTGGAATTCAACTGACTCTCCACTCCATGCAGGTTTTCCTTACACCACTGATGAATGTCCAAGTAACCCAATGCTGGTTTTCAGCTGCATGTTCACACTCGCAGCCATGCTATACAATTGGCTTTCCACTAAATCCTGATTAGTTCTTGATTTTCCTTCCACACGACCCAGCCTTCAGAAATCGTTGGAATCTCCACTAGAGAATGTTCCATTCATTCACTGCGAATCTGGAATTCCTCTGAACCTCCACTCCCGGCAGGTTTTCGTTACACCACTGTTGAATGTCCAAGTAACCCAATGTTTTAAGTGTTTTCTTCACAAGCGCAGTGGTGCTGTTCAATTGGCTATCCACTCAACCCTGGCCAGCTCTACATTTTCCTGTCCACACCACAGAGACTGGAGAAATCATTGTTATCTCCACTACAGAATGTTCCATTCATTCACAGCGAATCTGGAATTCATCTGAATCTCCACTCCCGGCAGGTTTTCGTGACACCACTGGTAAATATCCAAGTAAGCCAATGCTGGTTTTAAGTGGCCTGCTCATACTCTCAGCCGTGCTGTTCAATTTGCTATCCACTCAACCCTCTTCAGCTCCATTTTCCTGTCCACATAACCCAAACTTCAGAAACAATTGGTATCTCCTCCACAGAATGTTCCATTCATTGACGGCAAATCTGAAATTCATCTAATTCTCAACTCCCGTCAGGTTTTCGTTACACCACTTGTGAATGTCCAATTAAGCCAAAGCTGGTTTTCAGTGGCCTGTTCTTACTACGAGACGTGCTGTTCATTTGGCTATCCATTCCACCCTGTTCAGCTCTACATTTTCGTGTCCACAAAACCCAGCCTTCAGAAATCATTGGAATCACCACTAGAGAATGTTCCATTCATTCACTGCGAATCTGGAATTCATCTGAATCTCCACTCCCGGCAGGTTTTCATTGCACCACTGCTGAATGTTCAAGTAACGCAATGATGGTTTTCAGCGGTCTATTCACACTCGAACCCGTGCTGTTCACGGTCTAGCGACTCAACACTGGTGAGTTCTTCTTTTTCCAGTTCAGACAATACAAACCTCAGAAACCATTGCAATCTACACTACAGAATGTTTCATTCATTCAGGCGAATCTTGAATTCATCTTGTTCTCCACTCCCAGCAGGTTTTCGTTTCACCACTGGTGAATGTCCAAGCAACCCAAGGCTGGTTTCAGCTGCGTGTTAACACTCGCAGCCGTGCTGTTCAATTGGCTATCCAGTGAACGCTGGTTAGCTCTTGATTTTCCTTCCACACACCGAGCCTTCAGAAATCATTCTTATCTCCACTTCAGAATGTTCCATTCGTTCCCTGCGAATCTGGAATTCCTCTGACTCTCCACACCAGGCAGATTTTCCTAACAACACTGGTGAATGACCAGGTAATCCAATGCTGGTTTTCAGCGGCTGTTCACACTCACAGCCTTGCTGTTCAATTGGCAATCCAGTCAAACCTAGTCAGCTCTTCATTTTCCTGTCCACACAACCCAGCGTTCAGAAATCATTGGAATCTCTACTACAGAAATTTCCATTCATTCACTGTGAATCTGGAAATACTCTGAATCTGCATTCCAGGAAGGCTTTCGTTACACCACTGATGAATGTCCAAGTAATGCAATGCTGCTTCTTAGTGGTCTGTTCACACTCGAAACCGTGCTCTTCATTGGCTATCCACTCAATATCGGTCAGCTCTTCAATATCCTGTCCAGACTATCCAGATTCCTAAATGTTGGCAATCACCACTACAGAATGTTCCATTCAATCACGCGAATCTGGAATTCATCAGAGTCTCCACTCCTGGAAGGTTTTCGTGACACCACTGGTAAATGTCCAAGGAAGACAATGCTGGTTTTAAGCCGCCTGCTAACACACTCAGCCGTGCTGTTCAATTTGCTATCCACCCAACCCTATTCAGCTCTACATTTTCCTGTCCTCATAACCCAACCTTCAGAAATAATTGGTATCTCCTCCACAGAATGTTCCGTTCATTCACTGCGAATCTTAAATTCATCTGACTCTCAACTCCCGGCGGGTTATCGTTACACCACTTGTGAATGTCCAAGTAAGCCAATGCTGGTTTTCAGTGGCCTGTTCATACTAAGAGACGTGCTGTTCATTTGGCTATCCACTCCACCCTGTTCAGCTCTACATTCTCGTGTCCACAAAACCCAGCCTTCAGAAATCATTGGAATCACCACTAGAGAATGTTCCATTCATTCACTGCGAATCTGGAATTCCTCTGAACCTCCACTCCTGGCAGGTTTTCGTTACGCCACTGGTGATTGTCCAAGTAACTCAATACTGGTTTTCAGAGGCATGTTCAACTCGCAGAAGTGCTGTTCAATGGGCTATCCACTCAATATTGGTCAGCTCTTCATTTTCCTCTCCACACAAACCAGCCTTCAGAAATCATTGGGCTCTCCACTACAGACTGTTCCATTCATTCACTGCGATTCTGCAATTCATCTGACTCTCCGCTCCAGGC
This sequence comes from Sorex fumeus, assembly GCF_029834395.1. Classification (NCBI taxonomy): domain Eukaryota; kingdom Metazoa; phylum Chordata; class Mammalia; order Eulipotyphla; family Soricidae; genus Sorex; species Sorex fumeus. The sequence continues at coordinate 805,683 of NW_026606272.1, forward strand.
AGGTTTTCATTACAGCACTGGTGAATGACCAAGTAATCCAATGCTGGTTTTCAGCCGCCTTTTCACACTCGCAGTGTGCTGTTCAATTGTCTATCCACTCAAACCTGGTCAGCCTTTCATTTTCTTTTCCACAATATCAGACTTCAGAAATCATTGGAAACGCCAGTACAGAATGTTCCATTCATTCACTGCCAATCTGGAATTCATCTGAATCTGCACTCCAGGTAGGCTTTCATTACACCACTTATGAATGTCCAAGTAACACAATGCTGGTTTTCAGCGGTCTGTTCACACTCTAAGCCCTGCTTTTTACTGGGTATCCACACAACTGTGGTCAGCTCTTCATTTTCATGTCCAAACAATCCAGACTTGAGAAATCATTGCAATCTCCAGTACAGAATGTTCCATTCATTCACTGCGAATCTGGAATTCAACTGAATCTCCACTACCTGCAGATTTATCTTACACCACTTGTGAATGTCCAAGTAAAACAATGCTGGTTTTCAGAGGCCTGTTCATGTTCGCAGTCGTGCTGTTCAATTGGCTATCCACTCAACCTGTTTTGCTCCTCATTTTCCTGTGCACACAACCCAGCCTTCAGAAATCATTGTAATCTCCACTACAGGATGTTCCATTCATTCACTGGGAATCTGGAATTCATCTGAATCTGCACTCCACGCAGGCTTTCGTTACACCACTGCTGAAAGTCGAAGTAATGCAATACTGGTTTTCAGTGGTCTGTTCACATTCGAAGCCGAGGCTTTTTACAGGCTATCCACTCAACACTGGTCAGCTCTTCATTTTCGTGTCCCCACAATCCAGATTTCAGAAATCATTGCAATCTCCACTACAGAATGTTCCATTCATTCACTGCGAGTCTGGAGTTTATCTGATTCTCCACTCCCGCCTGGTTAACATTACACCACTTGTGAATGTCCAAGTAAGCCAATGCTGGTTTTCAGAGGCCTGTTCATACTCGCAGCCGTGCTGTTTAATTGACAATTCACTCCACCCTGTTCAGCTCTTCATTGTCCCACCACACTACCAGCCTTCAGAAATCTTTGTTATCTCCACTACAGAATGTTCCATTCATTCACTGCGAATCTGGAATTCATCTGACTCTCAACTCCACGCAGGTTTTCATTACACCACTGTTGAATGTCCAAGTAACCCAATGCTGGTTTTCAGCGGCCTGTTCATATTCGCAGCCCTGCTGTTTACTTGGCTATCGATTCAAGCCTGGTCAGCTCTTCATTTTCCTGTCCACACAACACAGGCTTCAGAAATCATTGGAATCTCCTCTACAGAATGTTCCATTCATTCACTGCGAATGTGGAATTCAACTGACTCTCCACTCCATGCAGGTTTTCCTTACACCACTGATGAATGTCCAAGTAACCCAATGCTGGTTTTCAGCTGCATGTTCACACTCGCAGCCATGCTATACAATTGGCTTTCCACTAAATCCTGATTAGTTCTTGATTTTCCTTCCACACGACCCAGCCTTCAGAAATCGTTGGAATCTCCACTAGAGAATGTTCCATTCATTCACTGCGAATCTGGAATTCCTCTGAACCTCCACTCCCGGCAGGTTTTCGTTACACCACTGTTGAATGTCCAAGTAACCCAATGTTTTAAGTGTTTTCTTCACAAGCGCAGTGGTGCTGTTCAATTGGCTATCCACTCAACCCTGGCCAGCTCTACATTTTCCTGTCCACACCACAGAGACTGGAGAAATCATTGTTATCTCCACTACAGAATGTTCCATTCATTCACAGCGAATCTGGAATTCATCTGAATCTCCACTCCCGGCAGGTTTTCGTGACACCACTGGTAAATATCCAAGTAAGCCAATGCTGGTTTTAAGTGGCCTGCTCATACTCTCAGCCGTGCTGTTCAATTTGCTATCCACTCAACCCTCTTCAGCTCCATTTTCCTGTCCACATAACCCAAACTTCAGAAACAATTGGTATCTCCTCCACAGAATGTTCCATTCATTGACGGCAAATCTGAAATTCATCTAATTCTCAACTCCCGTCAGGTTTTCGTTACACCACTTGTGAATGTCCAATTAAGCCAAAGCTGGTTTTCAGTGGCCTGTTCTTACTACGAGACGTGCTGTTCATTTGGCTATCCATTCCACCCTGTTCAGCTCTACATTTTCGTGTCCACAAAACCCAGCCTTCAGAAATCATTGGAATCACCACTAGAGAATGTTCCATTCATTCACTGCGAATCTGGAATTCATCTGAATCTCCACTCCCGGCAGGTTTTCATTGCACCACTGCTGAATGTTCAAGTAACGCAATGATGGTTTTCAGCGGTCTATTCACACTCGAACCCGTGCTGTTCACGGTCTAGCGACTCAACACTGGTGAGTTCTTCTTTTTCCAGTTCAGACAATACAAACCTCAGAAACCATTGCAATCTACACTACAGAATGTTTCATTCATTCAGGCGAATCTTGAATTCATCTTGTTCTCCACTCCCAGCAGGTTTTCGTTTCACCACTGGTGAATGTCCAAGCAACCCAAGGCTGGTTTCAGCTGCGTGTTAACACTCGCAGCCGTGCTGTTCAATTGGCTATCCAGTGAACGCTGGTTAGCTCTTGATTTTCCTTCCACACACCGAGCCTTCAGAAATCATTCTTATCTCCACTTCAGAATGTTCCATTCGTTCCCTGCGAATCTGGAATTCCTCTGACTCTCCACACCAGGCAGATTTTCCTAACAACACTGGTGAATGACCAGGTAATCCAATGCTGGTTTTCAGCGGCTGTTCACACTCACAGCCTTGCTGTTCAATTGGCAATCCAGTCAAACCTAGTCAGCTCTTCATTTTCCTGTCCACACAACCCAGCGTTCAGAAATCATTGGAATCTCTACTACAGAAATTTCCATTCATTCACTGTGAATCTGGAAATACTCTGAATCTGCATTCCAGGAAGGCTTTCGTTACACCACTGATGAATGTCCAAGTAATGCAATGCTGCTTCTTAGTGGTCTGTTCACACTCGAAACCGTGCTCTTCATTGGCTATCCACTCAATATCGGTCAGCTCTTCAATATCCTGTCCAGACTATCCAGATTCCTAAATGTTGGCAATCACCACTACAGAATGTTCCATTCAATCACGCGAATCTGGAATTCATCAGAGTCTCCACTCCTGGAAGGTTTTCGTGACACCACTGGTAAATGTCCAAGGAAGACAATGCTGGTTTTAAGCCGCCTGCTAACACACTCAGCCGTGCTGTTCAATTTGCTATCCACCCAACCCTATTCAGCTCTACATTTTCCTGTCCTCATAACCCAACCTTCAGAAATAATTGGTATCTCCTCCACAGAATGTTCCGTTCATTCACTGCGAATCTTAAATTCATCTGACTCTCAACTCCCGGCGGGTTATCGTTACACCACTTGTGAATGTCCAAGTAAGCCAATGCTGGTTTTCAGTGGCCTGTTCATACTAAGAGACGTGCTGTTCATTTGGCTATCCACTCCACCCTGTTCAGCTCTACATTCTCGTGTCCACAAAACCCAGCCTTCAGAAATCATTGGAATCACCACTAGAGAATGTTCCATTCATTCACTGCGAATCTGGAATTCCTCTGAACCTCCACTCCTGGCAGGTTTTCGTTACGCCACTGGTGAATGTCCAAGTAACTCAATCCTGGTTTTCAGAGGCATGTTCAACTCGCAGAAGTGCTGTTCAATGGGCTATCCACTCAATATTGGTCAGCTCTTCATTTTCCTCTCCACACAAACCAGCCTTCAGAAATCATTGGGCTCTCCACTACAGACTGTTCCATTCATTCACTGCGATTCTGCAATTCATCTGACTCTCCGCTCCAGGCAGGTTTTCATTACAGCACTGGTGAATGACCAAGTAATCCAATGCTGGTTTTCAGCCGCCTTTTCACACTCGCAGTGTGCTGTTCAATTGTCTATCCACTCAAACCTGGTCAGCCTTTCATTTTCTTTTCCACAATATCAGACTTCAGAAATCATTGGAAACGCCAGTACAGAATGTTCCATTCATTCACTGCCAATCTGGAATTCATCTGAATCTGCACTCCAGGTAGGCTTTCATTACACCACTTATGAATGTCCAAGTAACACAATGCTGGTTTTCAGCGGTCTGTTCACACTCTAAGCCCTGCTTTTTACTGGGTATCCACACAACTGTGGTCAGCTCTTCATTTTCATGTCCAAACAATCCAGACTTGAGAAATCATTGCAATCTCCAGTACAGAATGTTCCATTCATTCACTGCGAATCTGGAATTCAACTGAATCTCCACTACCTGCAGATTTATCTTACACCACTTGTGAATGTCCAAGTAAAACAATGCTGGTTTTCAGAGGCCTGTTCATGTTCGCAGTCGTGCTGTTCAATTGGCTATCCACTCAACCTGTTTTGCTCCTCATTTTCCTGTGCACACAACCCAGCCTTCAGAAATCATTGTAATCTCCACTACAGGATGTTCCATTCATTCACTGGGAATCTGGAATTCATCTGAATCTGCACTCCACGCAGGCTTTCGTTACACCACTGCTGAAAGTCGAAGTAATGCAATACTGGTTTTCAGTGGTCTGTTCACATTCGAAGCCGAGGCTTTTTACAGGCTATCCACTCAACACTGGTCAGCTCTTCATTTTCGTGTCCCCACAATCCAGATTTCAGAAATCATTGCAATCTCCACTACAGAATGTTCCATTCATTCACTGCGAGTCTGGAGTTTATCTGATTCTCCACTCCCGCCTGGTTAACATTACACCACTTGTGAATGTCCAAGTAAGCCAATGCTGGTTTTCAGAGGCCTGTTCATACTCGCAGCCGTGCTGTTTAATTGACAATTCACTCCACCCTGTTCAGCTCTTCATTGTCCCACCACACTACCAGCCTTCAGAAATCTTTGTTATCTCCACTACAGAATGTTCCATTCATTCACTGCGAATCTGGAATTCATCTGACTCTCAACTCCACGCAGGTTTTCATTACACCACTGTTGAATGTCCAAGTAACCCAATGCTGGTTTTCAGCGGCCTGTTCATATTCGCAGCCCTGCTGTTTACTTGGCTATCGATTCAAGCCTGGTCAGCTCTTCATTTTCCTGTCCACACAACACAGGCTTCAGAAATCATTGGAATCTCCTCTACAGAATGTTCCATTCATTCACTGCGAATGTGGAATTCAACTGACTCTCCACTCCATGCAGGTTTTCCTTACACCACTGATGAATGTCCAAGTAACCCAATGCTGGTTTTCAGCTGCATGTTCACACTCGCAGCCATGCTATACAATTGGCTTTCCACTAAATCCTGATTAGTTCTTGATTTTCCTTCCACACGACCCAGCCTTCAGAAATCGTTGGAATCTCCACTAGAGAATGTTCCATTCATTCACTGCGAATCTGGAATTCCTCTGAACCTCCACTCCCGGCAGGTTTTCGTTACACCACTGTTGAATGTCCAAGTAACCCAATGTTTTAAGTGTTTTCTTCACAAGCGCAGTGGTGCTGTTCAATTGGCTATCCACTCAACCCTGGCCAGCTCTACATTTTCCTGTCCACACCACAGAGACTGGAGAAATCATTGTTATCTCCACTACAGAATGTTCCATTCATTCACAGCGAATCTGGAATTCATCTGAATCTCCACTCCCGGCAGGTTTTCGTGACACCACTGGTAAATATCCAAGTAAGCCAATGCTGGTTTTAAGTGGCCTGCTCATACTCTCAGCCGTGCTGTTCAATTTGCTATCCACTCAACCCTCTTCAGCTCCATTTTCCTGTCCACATAACCCAAACTTCAGAAACAATTGGTATCTCCTCCACAGAATGTTCCATTCATTGACGGCAAATCTGAAATTCATCTAATTCTCAACTCCCGTCAGGTTTTCGTTACACCACTTGTGAATGTCCAATTAAGCCAAAGCTGGTTTTCAGTGGCCTGTTCTTACTACGAGACGTGCTGTTCATTTGGCTATCCATTCCACCCTGTTCAGCTCTACATTTTCGTGTCCACAAAACCCAGCCTTCAGAAATCATTGGAATCACCACTAGAGAATGTTCCATTCATTCACTGCGAATCTGGAATTCATCTGAATCTCCACTCCCGGCAGGTTTTCATTGCACCACTGCTGAATGTTCAAGTAACGCAATGATGGTTTTCAGCGGTCTATTCACACTCGAACCCGTGCTGTTCACGGTCTAGCGACTCAACACTGGTGAGTTCTTCTTTTTCCAGTTCAGACAATACAAACCTCAGAAACCATTGCAATCTACACTACAGAATGTTTCATTCATTCAGGCGAATCTTGAATTCATCTTGTTCTCCACTCCCAGCAGGTTTTCGTTTCACCACTGGTGAATGTCCAAGCAACCCAAGGCTGGTTTCAGCTGCGTGTTAACACTCGCAGCCGTGCTGTTCAATTGGCTATCCAGTGAACGCTGGTTAGCTCTTGATTTTCCTTCCACACACCGAGCCTTCAGAAATCATTCTTATCTCCACTTCAGAATGTTCCATTCGTTCCCTGCGAATCTGGAATTCCTCTGACTCTCCACACCAGGCAGATTTTCCTAACAACACTGGTGAATGACCAGGTAATCCAATGCTGGTTTTCAGCGGCTGTTCACACTCACAGCCTTGCTGTTCAATTGGCAATCCAGTCAAACCTAGTCAGCTCTTCATTTTCCTGTCCACACAACCCAGCGTTCAGAAATCATTGGAATCTCTACTACAGAAATTTCCATTCATTCACTGTGAATCTGGAAATACTCTGAATCTGCATTCCAGGAAGGCTTTCGTTACACCACTGATGAATGTCCAAGTAATGCAATGCTGCTTCTTAGTGGTCTGTTCACACTCGAAACCGTGCTGTTCATTGGCTATCCACTCAATATCGGTCAGCTCTTCAATATCCTGTCCAGACTATCCAGATTCCTAAATGTTGGCAATCACCACTACAGAATGTTCCATTCAATCACGCGAATCTGGAATTCATCAGAGTCTCCACTCCTGGAAGGTTTTCGTGACACCACTGGTAAATGTCCAAGGAAGACAATGCTGGTTTTAAGCCGCCTGCTAACACACTCAGCCGTGCTGTTCAATTTGCTATCCACCCAACCCTATTCAGCTCTACATTTTCCTGTCCTCATAACCCAACCTTCAGAAATAATTGGTATCTCCTCCACAGAATGTTCCGTTCATTCACTGCGAATCTTAAATTCATCTGACTCTCAACTCCCGGCGGGTTATCGTTACACCACTTGTGAATGTCCAAGTAAGCCAATGCTGGTTTTCAGTGGCCTGTTCATACTAAGAGACGTGCTGTTCATTTGGCTATCCACTCCACCCTGTTCAGCTCTACATTCTCGTGTCCACAAAACCCAGCCTTCAGAAATCATTGGAATCACCACTAGAGAATGTTCCATTCATTCACTGCGAATCTGGAATTCCTCTGAACCTCCACTCCTGGCAGGTTTTCGTTACGCCACTGGTGATTGTCCAAGTAACTCAATCCTGGTTTTCAGAGGCATGTTCAACTCGCAGAAGTGCTGTTCAATGGGCTATCCACTCAATATTGGTCAGCTCTTCATTTTCCTCTCCACACAAACCAGCCTTCAGAAATCATTGGGCTCTCCACTACAGACTGTTCCATTCATTCACTGCGATTCTGCAATTCATCTGACTCTCCGCTCCAGGCAGGTTTTCATTACAGCACTGGTGAATGACCAAGTAATCCAATGCTGGTTTTCAGCCGCCTTTTCACACTCGCAGTGTGCTGTTCAATTGTCTATCCACTCAAACCTGGTCAGCCTTTCATTTTCTTTTCCACAATATCAGACTTCAGAAATCATTGGAAACGCCAGTACAGAATGTTCCATTCATTCACTGCCAATCTGGAATTCATCTGAATCTGCACTCCAGGTAGGCTTTCATTACACCACTTATGAATGTCCAAGTAACACAATGCTGGTTTTCAGCGGTCTGTTCACACTCTAAGCCCTGCTTTTTACTGGGTATCCACACAACTGTGGTCAGCTCTTCATTTTCATGTCCAAACAATCCAGACTTGAGAAATCATTGCAATCTCCAGTACAGAATGTTCCATTCATTCACTGCGAATCTGGAATTCAACTGAATCTCCACTACCTGCAGATTTATCTTACACCACTTGTGAATGTCCAAGTAAAACAATGCTGGTTTTCAGAGGCCTGTTCATGTTCGCAGTCGTGCTGTTCAATTGGCTATCCACTCAACCTGTTTTGCTCCTCATTTTCCTGTGCACACAACCCAGCCTTCAGAAATCATTGTAATCTCCACTACAGGATGTTCCATTCATTCACTGGGAATCTGGAATTCATCTGAATCTGCACTCCACGCAGGCTTTCGTTACACCACTGCTGAAAGTCGAAGTAATGCAATACTGGTTTTCAGTGGTCTGTTCACATTCGAAGCCGAGGCTTTTTACAGGCTATCCACTCAACACTGGTCAGCTCTTCATTTTCGTGTCCCCACAATCCAGATTTCAGAAATCATTGCAATCTCCACTACAGAATGTTCCATTCATTCACTGCGAGTCTGGAGTTTATCTGATTCTCCACTCCCGCCTGGTTAACATTACACCACTTGTGAATGTCCAAGTAAGCCAATGCTGGTTTTCAGAGGCCTGTTCATACTCGCAGCCGTGCTGTTTAATTGACAATTCACTCCACCCTGTTCAGCTCTTCATTGTCCCACCACACTACCAGCCTTCAGAAATCTTTGTTATCTCCACTACAGAATGTTCCATTCATTCACTGCGAATCTGGAATTCATCTGACTCTCAACTCCACGCAGGTTTTCATTACACCACTGTTGAATGTCCAAGTAACCCAATGCTGGTTTTCAGCGGCCTGTTCATATTCGCAGCCCTGCTGTTTACTTGGCTATCGATTCAAGCCTGGTCAGCTCTTCATTTTCCTGTCCACACAACACAGGCTTCAGAAATCATTGGAATCTCCTCTACAGAATGTTCCATTCATTCACTGCGAATGTGGAATTCAACTGACTCTCCACTCCATGCAGGTTTTCCTTACACCACTGATGAATGTCCAAGTAACCCAATGCTGGTTTTCAGCTGCATGTTCACACTCGCAGCCATGCTATACAATTGGCTTTCCACTAAATCCTGATTAGTTCTTGATTTTCCTTCCACACGACCCAGCCTTCAGAAATCGTTGGAATCTCCACTAGAGAATGTTCCATTCATTCACTGCGAATCTGGAATTCCTCTGAACCTCCACTCCCGGCAGGTTTTCGTTACACCACTGTTGAATGTCCAAGTAACCCAATGTTTTAAGTGTTTTCTTCACAAGCGCAGTGGTGCTGTTCAATTGGCTATCCACTCAACCCTGGCCAGCTCTACATTTTCCTGTCCACACCACAGAGACTGGAGAAATCATTGTTATCTCCACTACAGAATGTTCCATTCATTCACAGCGAATCTGGAATTCATCTGAATCTCCACTCCCGGCAGGTTTTCGTGACACCACTGGTAAATATCCAAGTAAGCCAATGCTGGTTTTAAGTGGCCTGCTCATACTCTCAGCCGTGCTGTTCAATTTGCTATCCACTCAACCCTCTTCAGCTCCATTTTCCTGTCCACATAACCCAAACTTCAGAAACAATTGGTATCTCCTCCACAGAATGTTCCATTCATTGACGGCAAATCTGAAATTCATCTAATTCTCAACTCCCGTCAGGTTTTCGTTACACCACTTGTGAATGTCCAATTAAGCCAAAGCTGGTTTTCAGTGGCCTGTTCTTACTACGAGACGTGCTGTTCATTTGGCTATCCATTCCACCCTGTTCAGCTCTACATTTTCGTGTCCACAAAACCCAGCCTTCAGAAATCATTGGAATCACCACTAGAGAATGTTCCATTCATTCACTGCGAATCTGGAATTCATCTGAATCTCCACTCCCGGCAGGTTTTCATTGCACCACTGCTGAATGTTCAAGTAACGCAATGATGGTTTTCAGCGGTCTATTCACACTCGAACCCGTGCTGTTCACGGTCTAGCGACTCAACACTGGTGAGTTCTTCTTTTTCCAGTTCAGACAATACAAACCTCAGAAACCATTGCAATCTACACTACAGAATGTTTCATTCATTCAGGCGAATCTTGAATTCATCTTGTTCTCCACTCCCAGCAGGTTTTCGTTTCACCACTGGTGAATGTCCAAGCAACCCAAGGCTGGTTTCAGCTGCGTGTTAACACTCGCAGCCGTGCTGTTCAATTGGCTATCCAGTGAACGCTGGTTAGCTCTTGATTTTCCTTCCACACACCGAGCCTTCAGAAATCATTCTTATCTCCACTTCAGAATGTTCCATTCGTTCCCTGCGAATCTGGAATTCCTCTGACTCTCCACACCAGGCAGATTTTCCTAACAACACTGGTGAATGACCAGGTAATCCAATGCTGGTTTTCAGCGGCTGTTCACACTCACAGCCTTGCTGTTCAATTGGCAATCCAGTCAAACCTAGTCAGCTCTTCATTTTCCTGTCCACACAACCCAGCGTTCAGAAATCATTGGAATCTCTACTACAGAAATTTCCATTCATTCACTGTGAATCTGGAAATACTCTGAATCTGCATTCCAGGAAGGCTTTCGTTACACCACTGATGAATGTCCAAGTAATGCAATGCTGCTTCTTAGTGGTCTGTTCACACTCGAAACCGTGCTGTTCATTGGCTATCCACTCAATATCGGTCAGCTCTTCAATATCCTGTCCAGACTATCCAGATTCCTAAATGTTGGCAATCACCACTACAGAATGTTCCATTCAATCACGCGAATCTGGAATTCATCAGAGTCTCCACTCCTGGAAGGTTTTCGTGACACCACTGGTAAATGTCCAAGGAAGACAATGCTGGTTTTAAGCCGCCTGCTAACACACTCAGCCGTGCTGTTCAATTTGCTATCCACCCAACCCTATTCAGCTCTACATTTTCCTGTCCTCATAACCCAACCTTCAGAAATAATTGGTATCTCCTCCACAGAATGTTCCGTTCATTCACTGCGAATCTTAAATTCATCTGACTCTCAACTCCCGGCGGGTTATCGTTACACCACTTGTGAATGTCCAAGTAAGCCAATGCTGGTTTTCAGTGGCCTGTTCATACTAAGAGACGTGCTGTTCATTTGGCTATCCACTCCACCCTGTTCAGCTCTACATTCTCGTGTCCACAAAACCCAGCCTTCAGAAATCATTGGAATCACCACTAGAGAATGTTCCATTCATTCACTGCGAATCTGGAATTCCTCTGAACCTCCACTCCTGGCAGGTTTTCGTTACGCCACTGGTGATTGTCCAAGTAACTCAATACTGGTTTTCAGAGGCATGTTCAACTCGCAGAAGTGCTGTTCAATGGGCTATCCACTCAATATTGGTCAGCTCTTCATTTTCCTCTCCACACAAACCAGCCTTCAGAAATCATTGGGCTCTCCACTACAGACTGTTCCATTCATTCACTGCGATTCTGCAATTCATCTGACTCTCCGCTCCAGGCAGGTTTTCATTACAGCACTGGTGAATGACCAAGTAATCCAATGCTGGTTTTCAGCCGCCTTTTCACACTCGCAGTGTGCTGTTCAATTGTCTATCCACTCAAACCTGGTCAGCCTTTCATTTTCTTTTCCACAATATCAGACTTCAGAAATCATTGGAAACGCCAGTACAGAATGTTCCATTCATTCACTGCCAATCTGGAATTCATCTGAATCTGCACTCCAGGTAGGCTTTCATTACACCACTTATGAATGTCCAAGTAACACAATGCTGGTTTTCAGCGGTCTGTTCACACTCTAAGCCCTGCTTTTTACTGGGTATCCACACAACTGTGGTCAGCTCTTCATTTTCATGTCCAAACAATCCAGACTTGAGAAATCATTGCAATCTCCAGTACAGAATGTTCCATTCATTCACTGCGAATCTGGAATTCAACTGAATCTCCACTACCTGCAGATTTATCTTACACCACTTGTGAATGTCCAAGTAAAACAATGCTGGTTTTCAGAGGCCTGTTCATGTTCGCAGTCGTGCTGTTCAATTGGCTATCCACTCAACCTGTTTTGCTCCTCATTTTCCTGTGCACACAACCCAGCCTTCAGAAATCATTGTAATCTCCACTACAGGATGTTCCATTCATTCACTGGGAATCTGGAATTCATCTGAATCTGCACTCCACGCAGGCTTTCGTTACACCACTGCTGAAAGTCGAAGTAATGCAATACTGGTTTTCAGTGGTCTGTTCACATTCGAAGCCGAGGCTTTTTACAGGCTATCCACTCAACACTGGTCAGCTCTTCATTTTCGTGTCCCCACAATCCAGATTTCAGAAATCATTGCAATCTCCACTACAGAATGTT